>NW_021217499.1:0-8985 GCF_002162155.2 Triticum dicoccoides
GCTATTTTGGGCAGGCCAGCTTATGCATGCTTCATGGCTCGACCATGTTATGTGTATCTCAAATTGAAGATGCCTGGTCCCAAAGGTGTGATCACTGTTACGGGCAATCAGAAGAAAGCAGAAGAGTGTTTTCAGAAAGGCTCAAAGATCACTGATGCTCAGATGGCAGTGGTGGAGCTGCAGGAGTACCAGAAGACTGCAGACCCGAGTGATTTGTTGCGAGCCAAGAAGCCCGCTACAGAATTAGCTTTTTAGTCGTCTGGTGAAACGAAGCCGGTTCACATTCACCCGACCGATCCCAGTGCTGCTCCGACTCATATCTCAACAACACTCGACTCCAAATAGGAAGAAGCGCTCATCCAGTTCCTCCGTGAGAACTGGGACATCTTCGCATGGAAGCCTTCTGACATGCCGGGTGTTCCCAGAGGGTTGGCTGAGCACTGCCTACGAGTCGACTCAAAAGTGAAACCTGTCAAAGAACATCTCCGACGGTCCGCCGTCCAGAAGAGAAAGGCTATTGGTGAGGAGGTGGCTCGGCTCTTAGCAGCGGAGTTCATCCGAGAGATTTACCACTCCGAGTGGCTCGCCAATGTTGTCATGGTCCCCAAGAAGGACAAGTCACTTCACATGTGCATTGACTTTAAACATATCAATCAGGCCTGCCCGAAAGATCATTTTCCTCTCCCCCGCATCGACCAGATAGTCGACTCGACTGCGGGATGTGAGCGACTGTCTTTTTTAGACGCCTATTCCGGGTACCATCAGATCCGTCTGTATGGACCTGTCGAGATCAAAACAGCTTTCATCACTCCATTCGGGTGCTTCTATTATGTTACCATGCCATTCGGCCTCAAGAATGCCGGAGCCACATTCATGAGGATGATTCAGAAGTGTTTGCTCACTCAAATCAGTCGGAATGTGGAAGCATACATGGATGATATTGTGGTCAAGTCACGGAAGGGTTCCGACCTGCGGACTGACCTTGCTGAAACCTTTGCCAACCTCAGGAGGTATGATATCAAGCTTAATCCATCAAAGTGCACATTCGGAGTTCCTGGCGGAAGGTTACTCGGTTTTCTCGTTTCCGAACAGGGAATCGACGCGAATCCAGAAAAAGTCGGTACTATACTCCGAATGAAAAGTCCTGTGCGAGTGCACGACGTCCAGAAACTTACTGGTTGCTTGGCCGCTTTAAGTCGATTCATATCTTGTCTCGGTGAAAAGGCATTGCCTCTTTACCGATTGATGAAGAAGTCAGAAAAGTTCGAGTGGACTCCTGAAGTTGATGCAGCGTTTGCAGAGCTCAAAGCTCTGCTCTCCACCCAGCCGGTGCTTGCTGCACCAATCAGCAAAGAGCCTTTGCTGCTTTACATCGCAGCCACGGGACAAGTCATCAGTACGGTACTTACGGTCGAGCGAGAAGAAGAAGGAAAAGCCTTCAAAGTTCAGCGCCCAGTATATTATATTTCTGAAGTTTTGACCCTGTCGAAGCAAAGATATCCTCATTATCAGAAGCTTGTATATGGGATTTATATGACCACAAAGAAGGTTGCTCACTACTTCTCTGATCATTCCATTACAGTCGTCAGCGACGCTCTATTGTCAGAGATCCTGCACAACAGAGATGCAACTGGTCGAGTGGCAAAATGGGCGATTGAACTCCTTCCTCTAGATATCAAGTTTGAGGCAAAGAAAGCTATCAAGTCCCAAGAAATATCAGATTTCATCGCCGAGTGGATTGAACAGCAACTGCCGACTCAGGTTCACTCGGAGCATTGGACCATGTTCTTCGACGGTTCCAAAATGCTGAATGGTTCCGGTGCCGGGGTAGTATTGGTCTCCCCCGGAGGAGATAAGCTCAGATATGTTCTTCAAATCCACTTTGATTCCTCCAATAACGAGGTAGAATATGAAGCACTTTTATATGGGTTGCGCATGGCCACTTCACTCGGCGTCCGTCGCCTCATGGTCTATGGCGACTAAGATTTGGTGGTTAATCAGGTGATGAAGGAGTGCGACGTCAGAAGTCCAGCCATGACTGGTTATTGCAATGCAGTGAGAAAGCTGGAGAAGAAATTCGTGTTGGAAATATGCCCTAGAGGCAATAATAAATTAGTTATTATCATATTTCCTTGTTCATGATAATCGTTTATTATCCATGCTAGAATTGTATTGATAGGAAACTCAGATAAATGTGTGGATACATAGACAACACCATGTCCCTACTAAGCCTCTAGTTAACTAGCTCGTTGATCAATAGATGGTTACGGTTTCCTGACCATGGACATTGGATGTCGTTGATAACGGGATCACATCATTAGGAGAATGATGTGATGGACAAGACCCAATCCTAATCCTAGCACAAGATCGTGTAGTTCGTATGCTAAAGCTTTTCTAATGTCAAGTATCATTTCCTTAGACCATGAGATTGTGCAACTCCCGGATACCGTAGGAATGCTTTGGGTGTACCAAACGTCACAACGTAACTGGGTGGCTATAAAGGTGCACTACGGGTATCTCCGAAAGTGTCTGTTGGGTTAGCATGAATCGAGGCTGGGATTTGTCACTCCGTGTGACGGAGAGGTATCTCTGGGCCCACTCGGTAGGACATCATCATAATGTGCACAATGTGACCAAGGAGTTGATCATGGGATGATGTGTTACGGGATGAGTAAAGAGACTTGCCGATAACGAGATTGAACAAGGTATCGAGATACCGACGATCGAATCTCGGGCAAGTACAATACCGCTAGACAAAGGGAATTGAATACGGGATTGATTGAATCCTCGACATCGTGGTTTATCCGATGAGATCATCGTGGAACATGTGGGAGCCAAAATGGGTATCCAGATCCCGCTGTTGGTTATTGACCGGAGAGTCGTCTCGGTCATGTCTGCGTGTCTCCCGAACCCGTAGGGTCTACACACTTAAGGTTCGGTGACGCTAGGGTTGTAGAGATATTAGTATGCGGTAACCCGAAAGTTGTTCGGAGTCCCGGATGAGATCCCGGACGTCACGAGGAGTTCCGGAGGAAAAGATTTATATATAGGAAGTCCAGTTTTGGCCACCGAGAAGGTTTCGGGGTAATCGGTATTGTACCGGGACCACCGGAAGGGTCCCGGGGGTCCACCGGGTGGGGCCACCTGTCCCGGAGGGCCCCATGGGCTGAAGTGACACGGGAACCAGCCCCTGGTGGGTTGGTGCGCCCCCCTTGGGCCTCCCCCTGCGCCTAGGGTTGGAAACCCTAGGGGTGGGGGCGCCCCACTTGGCTTGGGGGGCAAGTTTCCCCCCTTGGCCGCCGCCCCCCTTGGAGATTGGATCTCCTAGGGCCGGTGCCCCTAGGGGCCCTATATATAGTGGGGGGAGGGAGGGCAGCCGCACCCTAGCCCCTGGCGCCTCCCTCTCCCTCCCGTGACACCTCTCCCTCTCGCTGAGCTTGGCGAAGCCCTGCCGAGATCCTGCTACTTCCACCACCACGCAGTCGTGCTGCTGGATCTCCATCAACTCCCCCCTCCCTTGCTGGATCAAGAAGGAGGAGACGTCTCTCCCAACCGTACGTGTGTTGAACGCGGAGGTGCCGTCTGTTCGGCACTAGGATCATCGATGATTTGGATCACGACGAGTATGACTCCATCAACCCCGTTCACTTGAACGCTTCCGCTTAGCGATCTACAAGGGTATGTAGATGCACTCTCCTTCCCCTTGTTGCTAGATTACTCAATTGATTGATCTTTGTGATGCGTAGAAAATTTTAAATTTCTGCTACGATCCCCAACAGTGGGATCATGAGCTAGGTCTATGCGTAGTTTCTACGCATGAGTAGAACACAAAGTAGTTGTGGGCGTTGATTTTGCCAATTTACTTGCCGTTACTAGTCTTATCTTGATTCGGCGGCATCGTGGGATGAAGCGGCCCGGACCGACCTTACACGTACTCTTACGTGAGACAGGTTCCACCGACTGACATGCACTAGTTGCATAAGGTGGCTAGCGGGTGTTTGTCTCTCCCACTTTAGTCAGATCGGATTCGATGAAAAGGGTCCTTATGAAGGGTAAATAGAAATTGGCATATCACATTGTGGTTTTGGCGTAGGCAATAAACGTTCTTGCTAAGAAACCTATAGCAGCCACGTAAAAATTTGCAACAACAATTAGAGGACGTCTAACTTGTTTTTGCAGCATATGTCGTGTGATGTGATATGGCCAAAAGGATGTGATGAATGATATATGTGATGTATGAGATTGATCATGTTCTTGTAATAGGAATCACGACTTGCATGTCGATGAGTATGACAACCGACAGGAGCCATAGCAGTTGTCTTAATTTATTTATGACCTGCGTGTCAACATAAACGTCATGTAATTACTTTACTTTATTCCTAAACCGTTAGCCATAGTAGAAGTAATAGATGACGAGACAACTTCATGAAGACACGATGATGGAGATCATGGTGTCATGCCAGTGACGATGATGATCATGGAGCCCCGAAGATGGAGATCAAAAGGAGCAAAATGATATTGGCCATATCATGTCACTATTTGATTGCATGTGATGTTTATCATGTTTTACATCTTATTTGCTTAGAACGACGGTAGCTTAAATAAGATGATCCCTCGCAATAATTTCAAGAAAGTGTTTCCCCTAACTGTGCACCGCTATGAAGGTTCATCGTTTCGAAGCACCGCGTGATGATCGGGTGTGATAGATTCTAACGTTCGAATACAACGGGTGTAAGCCAGATTTACACACGCAATACACTTAGGTTGACTTGACGAGCCTATCATGTACATACATGGCCTCGGAACACGGAAGACCGAAAGGTCGAACATGAGTCGTATAGAAGATACGATCAACATGAAGATGTTCACCAACGATGACTAGTCCGTCTCACGTGATGATCAGACACGGCCTAGTTGACTCGGATCATGTATCACTAAGATGACTAGAGGGATGTCTATCTGAGTGGGAGTTCGTTAAATAATCAGATGAACTTAATTATCATGAACATAGTCAAAAGGACTTTGCAAATTACGTCGTAGCTTACGCTTTAGTTCTACTGGTTTAGATATGTTCCTAGAGAAAATTTAGTTGAAAGTTGATAGTAGCAATTATGCGGACTGGGTCCGTAAACTGAGGATTGTCCTCATTGTTGCGCAGAAGTATTATGTCCCTAATGCGCCACTCAGTGAGTTGAACCTCGAGCGTCGGTTGTGGATGTTGCGAACATCTGACATACACGTTTTGATGACTACATGATAGTTCAGTGCGTAATGCTAAATGGTTTAGAATTGAGGCACCAAAGACGTTTTTGAAACATCGCAGAACATATGAGATGTTCTAAGGACTGAAATTGGGATTTCAGGCTAGTGCCAATGTCAAGAGGTATGAGACCTTTGACAAGTTTCTTAAGCCTGCAAACTAAGGAGAAAAGCTCAATCATTGAGCATGTGCTCAGATTGTATGAGTACAACAATCGCTTGAATCGAGTGGGAGTTGATCTTCCAGATGAGATAGTGATGGTTCTCCAAAGTCACTACCACCAAGCTACTAGAGCTTCGTGATGAACTATAACATATCAGGGATAGATATGATGATCCTTGAGCTATTCGCGACACCGCGAAAGTAGAAATCAAATAGGAGCATCAATTGTTGATGGTTAGTAAAACCACTAGTTTCAAGAAGGGCAAGGGCAAGAAAGGGATACTTCATGAAACGACAAATTAGTTGCTGCTCTAGTGAAGAAAACCAAAGTTGAACCCAAGCCCGAGACTAAGTGCTTCTGTAATAAGGGGAACGATCACTGAAGCAGAACCACCCTAGATACTTGGTAGATGCGAAGGCATGCAAGGTTGACAGAAGTATGTATTGGACATACATTATATTAAATGTGTACTTTACTAGTACTCCTGGTAGCAGCAGGGTATTAGATACCGGTTCGGTTGCTAAGTGTTAGTAACTCTAAATAAAAGGCTACAGAATAAACAGAGACTGGCCAAAGGTGAGATGACGATATGTGTTGGAAGTGTTTCCAAGGTTGATGTGATCAAACATCGCACGCTCCATCTACCATCGGGATTGGCGTTAAACCTGAATAACTGTTATTTGGTGTTTGTGTTAAGCATAGACATAATTGGATTATGTTTATCGCAATACGGTTATTCATTTAAGGAGAATAATGGTTACTCTGTTTATTTGAATAATACCTTCAATGGTCTTGCACCTAAAATGAATGGTTTATTGAATCCCGATCGTAGTGATACACATGTTCATGCCAAAAGATATAAGACAGTAATGATAGTACCACATACGTGTGGCACTGCAATTTGAGTCATAATGGTATAAAATGCATGAAGAAGCTCCATGTTGATGGATCTTTGGACTCACTTGAGACATGCGAACCATGCCTATTGGTATATATGCATGAAGAAACTCCATACAGATGGATCATTTGGGCTCACTTGATTTTGAATCACTTGAGACATGCAAATCATACCGCATGGGTAAGATGACTGAAAGGCCTCGTTTCAGTAAGATGGAACAAGAAAGCAACTTGTTGGAAGTAATACATCTTGATGTGTGCGGTCCAATGAGTGTTGAGGCATGTAGTGGATATCGTTATGTTCTTACTTCACAGATGATTTGAGTAGATGATAAGTATATTTACTTGACGAATCACAAGTCTGAATTATTGAAAGGTTCAAGTAATTTCAGGGCGAAGTTGAAAGATCGTCGTGACAAGAGGATAAAATATCTATGATGTGATCATAGAGATGAATATCTGAATTACGAGTTTGGCACACAGTTAAGACATTGTGGAAATTGTTTCACAACTAATACCGCCTGGAACACCATAGTGTGATGGTGTGTCCGAACATCATAACTGCACCCTATTGGATATGGTGCATACCATGATGTCTCTTATCGAATTACCACTATAGTTTATGGGTTAGGCATTAGAGACAACCACATTCACTTTAAATAGGGCACCACGCAATTCCGTTTGAGTCGACACCGTATGAACTATGGTTCAGAGAAATCTAAGTTGTCGTTTCTTAAAAAGTTTGGGGATGCGACGCTTATGTGAAAAAGTTTCAGGATGATAAGCTCGAACCCAAAGCGGATAAATGCATCTTCATAGGACACCCAAAACAGTTGGGTATACCTCCTGTCTCAGATCTGAAAGCAATAGGGATTGTTTTCTAGAATCAGGTCCTTTCTCGAGGAAAAGTTTCTCTCGAAAGAATTGAGTGGGAGGATGGTGGAGACTTGATGAGGTTATTGAACTGTCACTTCAACTAGTGTGTAGCAGGGCACAGGGAGTTGTTCCTGTGGCACTTACACCAATTGAAGTGGAAGCTTATGATAGTGATCATGAAACTTCGGATCAAGTCACTACCAAACCTCGTAGGATGACAAGGATGCGTACTACTTCAGAGTGGTACGCAATCCTGTCTTGGAAGTCATGTTGGTAGACAACAATGAACCTACGAGCTATGGAGAAGCGATGGTGGGCCTGGATTCCGAAAAATGGCTCGAGGCCATAAAATCCGAAGAGAGGATCCATGTATGAAAACAAAGTGTAGACTTTGGAAGAACTACTTGATGGTCGTAAGGCTGTTAGGTACATATGGATTTTAAAAGGAAGACGGACAATGATGGTAAGTATCATCATTAAGAAAGCTCAACTTGTCGTTAAGATGTTTTCTGACAAGTTCAAGGAGTTGACTATGATGAGACTTTCTCACTCGTAGCGATGCTAAGAATCTATTGGAATTATATTAGCAATTACTACATTATTTATGAAATCTTGCAGATAGGATGTCAAAACATCGTTTCCTCGACGATTTTCTTGAGGAAAGGTTGTATGTGATAAAACCAGAAGCTTTTGACAATCCTGAAAGATGCTAACAAGTATGCAAAGCTCTAGCAACCCTTCTAAGGACTGGAGTAAGAATCTCGGAGTTGGAATGTATGCTTTGATGAAATGATCAAAGATTTTGGGTTTATACAAAGTTTATGAGAAACTTGTATTTCCAAAGAAGTGAGTGGGAGCACTATAGAATTTCTGATGAGTATATGTTGTTGATCAGAAATGATGTAGAATTTCTGGAAAGCATATAGGGTTATTTGAAAATGTATTTGGCAATTGCCTACATGAGATTTATCACAGGTTTAGAACTCTTCTCAAGGTGGGAGTGCTTGCCATTATTTGGTCACTTTGACTATGTAGAAATGGTAAGGTTTTTAATGATAAAAGTAACTCTCTTATGCAGGTTATCCACAGGTGTACCAGGACTCTTTGTTTATGGTCCTATCTACAACGGATGGAGAATCGAGACCTGTTTACGGAGGTGTATAGACGATTGGAGGAAACGGCGATGGATACTTTTACCCAACATGCATGGGTGGATGCGTAATCTTTGGATTGGCTCCCATCCGCTTAATTTAGGCATTATACGGACTCTGTATGTGTCTTTGTATTTCACCTTTTATTTTTTGTTTGAGTGAGAGGACATTGTTTGGCTATGTGCATCTTAGTTATGAAAAGGCCGGGTGTAATGCTTAAATCTTTTAAGTTATAAAGCACCCATTATTGAAAAAGAAAAACTCCTGCTCACAAAAGCAACCTTTGAAAGGTGCAAGATTCAAGTCTTCTGCGTAGCTGAAGAGGAAACTGATGCTGAAGAGCTAAAGACTGATGTCAAAAAGTTCTTGTACGATCTTAGGATGCATGCCGAGGTCGTTGTGACTATGAAGTCGTGGTAGTCTTACGTGGAGTGCAGTAGCAGTAGTGCTCAGCTAGATGATTCCCAGGAGGCATACACAAGTCCGCAGCGAAGGATCAGTGCATACCTTTCTGAGATGAAGGAAACCACAGAAAGAGAAGGACGGCCGCAGATGGTGGATGGGAAGCAAGCTCTTGTGATGAGCAAACAAAAACTCGATGGATTCCTCTACACAATGTTGAAGTTGAAGTCCCTGAT
>NW_021217500.1:0-707 GCF_002162155.2 Triticum dicoccoides
TTTCGAAAAAATTTCTGGCTATCCTTTTTTTAGGTGTTTCTGAGTGTTTTGAGACAGGTGCCATTATAGGAAGTTTTTTTTGACCCGTTTTCAGTTTTTGGGTCCGGGCAGTCAAAAAAAAAATTGGTCAAAAAAAAATTTCGTGCCCATCCTGTCAGTTTGAGCTAAGAAGAGTTTTGAGACACTCGCCATTATAGTGATTTTTCGCAAAAAAAAAGCAGCGCAAAAGAAAAAAAGAGCGCCAAAAAAAAAGCCAAAAAAAAAGAGCGAAAAATAAAATTCAGAGTGTGCTTTTCCCTTGTTTACGTGCCGCGCCGTGATTTTGTTAGTGTTCTAGGCTCGCGTCTCTAGCACAGTCTAGCCTAGGACCAGCACAGTACCGTCGTTGAGCGTTTATTCAACTTTGCATCTCTGAATTGATTATTGCTGACCCTTTTTGCTACCATATTATAAGCCTTCCCAGCTCCACATACATCTACGTCGTGCGTTTGACTCTCCCTGGTAATCGCTCTATCCAAGCTTTGAGAGTTTTTGACTACAACGGTTGCCGATCACCGCCTGCTGCTGGGTAAGAACTGGTAAGAATTTGAGATTTGCTTGACGGATTTGTGACACCCACCACCACCACTTGTTCGTAGTCTGTAGGATCATATTCTTGTGTGTTTCTATTGCTGCTAACCATGCCAGGATCACAAGCCGACGAGATT
>NW_021217501.1:0-781 GCF_002162155.2 Triticum dicoccoides
GAACCATTCGTCCTAGCGAAAGATGTCGCTCAGGTTTTCTATGTGAAGGACATGAGTAGCAAACCGAGGAAACGGAAAGATAAGAAAACGATCAGTACATCATGCGATGATCCAAAGCGCCACATTGTTCTTTCAGGGAAAAGAAACATCGTGGGAGTGGAGGACAAGACAGACATGTCAGAAGATTATAATATGTTTGCTAAAATTCCGCCCTTCAAAGTGAACACCGACCCAAGCATTAAGTTAAATGATGAGGATGCTCCATGGATACGGCACAATCGTAAGCAAGCAGGGACACAAGGGAAGAAATGATGTGTAATAATTTATTGTACCAAACTTTGTTGAATGGATCATGTGAATTATATTACCCGTGATGTGTTTGGTGTCCATTTTCGAATGATTCGAGATACCACTGATGATACATGAAATTTGGAGTGATTTAGTCATACTCCTGCCTAGGCGTATAAAAGTTTGAATTGAATTAGTTTTATTTTTCTGAATTTTTTGATATATTATTTGTATTTTTAACATTTTGAATTGAACTAGTTTTATTTTTCTTAATTTTTTGATATATTATTTGTATTTTTAGAATTTTGAATTGAATTAGTTTTATTTTTCTGAATTTTTTGATATAATATTTGTGTTATTAACATATTGAATTGAATTAGTTTTATTTTTCTGAATTTTTTGATATATTATTTGTGTTTTTAACATATTGAATTGAATTAGTTTTATTTTTCTGAATTTTTAGATATATTATTTGTATTTTTAACATTTTGAA
>NW_021217502.1:0-2275 GCF_002162155.2 Triticum dicoccoides
AGGATGATTGCTATGATGACTGTTATGATCCCGTTGATTCTCTTGGAATATCCCTTTTTGATGATGCTTGCTATGCTTGTGGCCAAGATGCCAATATGAACTATGCTTATGGAGATGAACTTGCTATAGTTCCTTATGTTAAACATGAAATTGTTGCTATTGCACCCACGCATGATAGTCCTATTATCTTTTTGAATTCTCCCAACTACACTATACCGGAGAAGTTTACCCTTATTAATGATTATATTGATGGGTTGCGTTTTACTATTACACATGATGATTTTGATAGATATAATATTCATGTGCTTGCTGCTCCTACTTGCAATTATTATGATAGAGGAACTACATCTCCGCCTCTTTATATTTCCAACACGAAAAAATGCAAGAAACTGCTTATACTATGCATTGGCCTTTACTTTGGGTGCATGAATTGTTCTGTTATGACATGCCTATGCATAGGAAGAGAGTTAGACTTCGTCATTACATGATAAATGTTACTTTGT
Source organism: Triticum dicoccoides (assembly GCF_002162155.2). Lineage (NCBI taxonomy): Eukaryota > Viridiplantae > Streptophyta > Magnoliopsida > Poales > Poaceae > Triticum > Triticum dicoccoides. The sequence goes on from NW_021217502.1 coordinate 504, forward strand.
GCTCACTACTAAATTATAAATCATTGTTAATTAAAATTGGCTTTGATATACCTTGGGATCCGGGTGGATCCATTACTTGAGCACTATATGCCTAGCTTAATGGCTTTAAAGAAAGCACTGCCAGGGAGACAACCCGGAAGTTTTAGAGAGTCATTTATTTCTATTTTTTGCTTCTATAAAGTTTAAAAACAAAAAAAATAAATAGGGGAACCCAAAACTTTTTCAAAAAGGAAAGTCAAAGTGAGAGAGACAAGCATTGTTGAAGTGGGGGAGCTCCTTGAACTTTGTTCATGGTCACGGAAACTTTGTGAATCTTGATTACAGAAACTTTTCAACAAAAATAAGTATCCCCTAGTAAAATTCCATTGTATTATAAAAATAATGTGCCAAGGTTTGCCTTTAGGATGTTTTAGATTACTTGTTGGTTTGTACGGTGCAGGACAGAAACTTTGGCTGTAGTGCGCGATTTTACATTTTTTACTGGAACATCAAACGGTTCTGAAACTTTTTGAACTATCTTTCTATACAAAAATTTTATTTTTCCTAATTTTGGTAGAATTTTTGGAGTACTAGAGGTATGGTGAATGTTCAGATTATTACAGACTGTTCTGTTTTAGACATATTCTGTTTTTGATGCATAGTTTGCTTGTTTTGATGAAACTATCGATTTATATCAGTGGATTAAGCCATGGAAAAGTTATATTACAGTAGCTACAATGCAAAAACAAAATATGCATTGGTTTTAAACATTACTTAGAGTAGTGATTTGCTTTATTATACTAACCGATCTTACCGAGTTTTCTGTTGAGTTTTGTGTGGATGAAGTGTTCAAAGATCGAGGATGTCTCGATGTGAGGAGAAGAAGGAGAGGCAAGAGCTCAAGCTTGGGGATGCCCAAGGCACCCCAAGTAAATATTCAAGTAGACTCAAGCGTCTAAGCCTGGGGATGCCCCGGAAGGCATCCCATCTTTCTTCAACAAGTATCGATATGTTTTTGGATTCGTTTCATTCATGCGATATGTGCAAATCTTGGAGCCTCTTTTGCATTTAGTTTTCATTTTTATTTTATGCACCTTGCTGGTATGAGATAGTCCTTGGTTGATTTATAGAATGTTCTTTGCACTTCACTTATATCTTTTGAGTATGGCTTTATAGAATGCTTCATGTGCTTCACTTATATCATTTGAAGTTTGGATTGCCTGTTTCCCTACACATAGAAAACCGCCATTTTTAGAATGCTCTTTTGCTTCACTTATATTTGTTAGAGCGTGGGAATATCTTTTATAGAAAGAATTAAACTCTCTTGCTTCACTTATATCTATTTAGAGAGATGACAGGAACTGGTCATTCACATGGTTAGTCATAAAATCCTACATAAAACTTGTAGATCACTGAATATGATATGTTTGATTCCTTGCAATAGTTTTGCGATATAAAGATGGTGATATTAGAGTCATGCTAGTGGGTAGTTGTGGATTGTAGAAATACTTGTGTTGAAGTTTGTGATTCCCGTAGCATGCACATATGGTGAACCGTTATGTGATGAAGTCGGAGCATGAGGTATTTATTGATTGTCTTCCTTATGAGTGGCGGTCGGGGACGAGCGATGGTCTTTTCCTACCAATCTACACCCTAGGAGCATGCGCGTAGTACTTTGTTTCGATGACTAATAGACTTTTGCAATAAGTATGTGAGTTCTTTATGACTAATGTTGAGTCCATGGATTATACGCACTCTCACCCTTCCATCATTGCTAGCCTCTTCGGTACCGT
>NW_021217503.1:0-1810 GCF_002162155.2 Triticum dicoccoides
CAGCCCAATGAGTATCTCTGGGAGCCTGAAGATACTGACAAACCCTGTTAACAGCATAAGAGATATCTGGTCTCGTGATCGTCAAGTACTGAAGTCCACCAACAATGCTCCTGTACTCTGTGGCATCCGCAGGAGACAAAAGCTCACCATCAACAGCTGTTATCTTGTCGGTAGACGACATGGGTGTGGTGGTCGGTTTGCACTTCAGCATGCCAGCTCTCTGTAACAACTCCAAGGAGTACTTCTTCTGCGTAAGGACAAGACCAGTAGCACGAGAAGTGACCTCAACTCCAAGAAAGTAGTGAAGCTTCCCAAGATCTTTGACCGCAAAATCAGCACCAAGAGAGCAGACAAGAGCATCAGCAGCATACTGAGAAGAGCTGACAAGGATAATATCATCGACATATACCAAAAGATACATAGTGACTTCTGGCTTCTGTAGAAGAAATAACGAAGTGTCAGCAGTAGACATCACAAACCCATGAGCACGAAGGGCAGAGGCAAGGCGGGCATGCCAGGCACGAGGAGCTTGCTTCAAACCATATAGTGCTTTGGAAAGACGACAGATATAGTCAGGACGATCAGGATCAGAGAAACCAGGCGGCTGTTTCATATAAACCTCTTCCTCCAAAAATCCATGTAGAAAAGCATTCTGCACATCAAGTTGACGAAGTGACCAACCACGAGAAACAGCAATGGAGAGAAGAAGCCGAATAGTGGTAGGCTTGACGACAAGACTGAAGGTGTCCTCATAGTCAAGACCATGACGCTGCCGAAAACCGCGAGCAACAAGTCGCGCTTTGTAACGCTCAATAGATCCATCCGAATGCTTCTTCACTTTGAATACCCATTTTGAGTCAATAACATTTACCCGTGGTGGTGGAGGAGCGAGAGTCCATGTCTTGTTACGAAGAAGAGCATGAAACTCCTGCTCCATAGCCTCTCGCCAATGTGGAATGCGCAGGGCAGCCTGATATGAGCGAGGCTCAGAAGATGGATCCGCAACAGCAGCAGCCAAACAAGCAGCCAACCAAGCAACCGTACCATCCTTACGTTCCTTAGGTTTGAAAATGCCACTGCGACTGCGTGTATGTGGTCGGGACACAGGAACCATCGAGGTCGACGGAGCAGCCTGCAACGGGCTGGAGGACGGCGACATTGACGAGTCAGCCGGTGACGAGGAGCCAGTCACGGTAGCCTCGGACTCGGTTGGCGAAGAAGGCCGATCCACCGACGAAACCGGCAGAGCAGACGAAGCAGCTGGCGACTCCGGCATCACAGACCGGGCCGATGGCGAGCTCGGCATAGTGGGCCGTGGCGCGGCCGGTGTCGCGGGCTGATCCGCTGATGAAGGCGATGTGAGGACCCGAGCCGCGGGTGAAGACGGCGTGACGGGCCGAGCCGCAGGCGAAGACGGCGTGACGGGCCGAGCCGCGGGCGACTCGGCGGCCGCTGGCGAAACGGACCGAGCAGTGGAGATGCTCGGCGCGACGGGCTCGTCGGGTGACCATGCATGGGCACGCGAATCGATGCCATGCAACATAGGGCGATCGACGTGCCCACCAGAAGACGACGATGATGATGGTGAATCCTCCAACAGCTCCAAACGAGCTCCACGTCCGGTTCCTGCACCATGGTTAGGTAACAACAAAGGAGAGTATGCAACATCATCAAATTGGTCAGAAGCAACAGAGGATGAATGCAGGGATGGTGGTTCGACAGTGGACACAGGAAGGTTGGCAAAGGGAAAAACATGCTCATCAAACACGACGTCCCGAGATATATAGACACGATTAGTGGGAACATGAAG
>NW_021217504.1:0-766 GCF_002162155.2 Triticum dicoccoides
GACAAGAAATAGATTAGGATTAGAAAACAAAAGAAAAAGATCTAGAAATAGATACGGAATAAACGAACATAGGACAAGAGTCCTACTAAGACTAGGAAAGAAAGAAGCGGCGGCTCCCTGGTGCACGCGCGCTATGGCCTCTTGGCCGGCCGGCGGCTAGTGGCTTGGGCCTTTGGCCCAAGGCGCTGCGGATTTTTTTTTTTTAAAAACGGTCTCGCGCGCAGAAAAATAAATAAAAGAAAATCTAAACGAACTCCAAAATTAATAAAGTAAATTTTCCCCGACTCCTAAAAATGAGCCGAACAAAATGAACTTTTCTCCGGACCTAAAAGCAAATTTTTGAAAACACGCATTTTTTTCCCTATCCAAATAAAATGCGAATAAAACTCCGGCAAACAAAATTTGATCTATTTATTAAATCTTCATTTTCCTAAATTTGGGAAAGTCATATTATTCCCTCTCTTATACTTTTGATAACGGAAAAATAATTGAAGATGAAATAAATAAATCAAATGATCCTCTTTTCAATTCGAGAAAACTCTCAAATATGAAAATAACGAAATCTCCAACTCTCTCCAAGGGTCCTTGAGTTGCGTGAAATTTCTAGGATCGACCAAAATGCAAGAAAATAAAATATGCAGGATGATCTATTCCAAATTGAAAATAAATTCAAAGGGGCTTTGAATTTAATTCTTTGAAACTTCCAACTCATATTTCATATAATTTGAAGAAGTCATTTTATCTTCTCTCGTGAAAATCATTGAGT
>NW_021217505.1:0-2599 GCF_002162155.2 Triticum dicoccoides
CCAAAATTTTGTCTCGGAACGGGGTAGAATGGAGAACGTACTCAATCTACACATCCTCGGGTGGGATTAGGACCCATCTTTACCTATTAGAGATGTAGGTGGATTAAACGCGGTAGAAACTGAAAATTTGATGTGATTAATTTAAGTGAATCCTTAATTATGTTGTGTGGGTTGCAAAAAAGCAGAGGATGGTAGATAATTAGTGGATGTACAGTGGTTTTATCCGTCAGAATCGAGTAACATCAGAGTGGATAGCGAAAACCGATGTGTATTTGAAGGAGATATTCCGTCGTCCAATGAGAATTATCCCACCATGCCCCTGTGCGAGATGTGCCAGACGTCACCGTAGAAATCAGACGGACATGAGTGAGCACGTTTGCACTCACGGATATATGCCAAACTTTGACATGCCGCCGATAAACATAGCCGAGCAGGACCATGGTAGAGAGGAGGTGATGCGACAACCCATCGATGGATATGAGGACGACGGGGTCAGGAACATGCTAGATGATGTCATTGTTGCAGAAACGGCAAATGCGACACATTCAGAGAATGAACCGCAGGAGCCGGAGGCAACCGCAAAGGCCTTCTTGGAGGTCTTGGCCTCGTCAAAGAAACCTCTTTATGCGGGTGCAAAAATATCTCAGCTGGATGCCATCTCGCAACTGATTGCAGTCAAGGCTGAGTACGACTGAAGCCAGAAATGCTTCAAAGCATTCCTGGGAGTATGGGCTAACAGCCTCCCTGAGGGTCATGAACTGCCGAAAAGCATGTACGATACAAAGAAAATCATGAAGGCACTCTCTATGGATTATGATAAATATATGTTTGCCCGAAGAATTGACTTTTGTTTAGGCACGAGTATGCGGATGACAAGTACTGTAGGAAGTGCGGTTCGTCTCGGTACATTGAGGTGGTCGGTGAGGATGGTGAGAAAAAGCAGCTAACCATCCCCGTTAAGGTTCTTCGGTATCTTGATTTTATAAAAAGACTGCAGCGCCTTTTCATCATGAAGGAGTCTGCCAAAATGATGAAGTGGCACAAGGAAGGTATAAGGTACAATCCAAAAAAATCGTACATCCATCGGGAGGGGAAGCATGGAATTCATTCGATGAAGAATACCCCGAGGAAGCAGCCGAGGTTGGGAATGTCAGAATAGCCATATCAGGTGATGGGTTGAATCCATATGGTATGTCGTCCAATCCATACAGCTGCTGGCCTGTGTTTGTAATTCCGCTCAATCTTCCTCCCGGTGCCCTAATGCAACGAAAGACCATGTTCTTGTCGCTCATCATTCTGGGGCCTGGCTACCCGGGGAAGCAATTGGGTGTGTTTTTGCAGCCGCTTGTGGATGCTTTGCACCATTCTTGGTACTTCCCGAGGTTGACATACGACCGGGATCTGCAGAGAAATTTCTTGATGAAAGTTTGGTTGCACTATTGCATGCATGACTTTCCCGGCTATGCTCTATTCTGCGGATGGTGTACAAGTGGTAAGATGCCATGCCCAGTGTGCATGCAGGCTCTGCGAATGATTTGGCTGAGTAAGGGTGGCAAGTATGTAGCCTTTGACCTGCATTGACAGTTCCTCCCTCCAGACCATCCAGACAGGACAAGAAGAACTTCACGAAAGGCCGGGTTGTTCATGAAGTAACCGTGATTCCAACATTTTCAGGGGCAGTTGTTCTTTCTCAGCTAAAAGCTCTCAAGCCTAAAGTCAAAGGCAAAGGCAAAGCCAACGCCAAAGGCTTCGAGGGATATGGTGAGACGCACAACTGGATGATGAATTGAGATGGGTTTCCATGGGTTTTGACCCTGCCGTCATGACATGTAAAAAGTATGATGTGAATGGGTATCGCTTCCATACAGAGGAGCACCAAAACAGCTGCCCCGCTCCCAAAACTATAAATACTGGAGTGTACACCCCCGGTCAAAATTCAGTAGACTACTACGGAAGGGTACAAAATATATACGTGGTTAAATTCCGCCAGGGGAGTGAGACCCTAAGTCTGCCTGTGTTCAAATGCCGATGGTTCGATCCGCGGGAGGGGGTAAAACATATGCCTTCCATTGGTTTGGTCGAAGTTAAACCATCAACCGTCTATGCCGGAGCCGATATCTTCATTGCCGCTACCCAAGCTACACAAGTATATTATCTGCCATACCCATGCCAGAAAGTGTATCTAAAGGGTTGGGAAGTTGTGTTCAAGGTGTCGCCACATGGTAAGCTACCAGACCCGAATGAAGACGATTATTACAACATTAACCCCATGACATACGAGGGAGTGTTCTATCAAGAGCAACCTGATGATGATGATGCTGATGTGGTTAGAAATGATGACGCTAGACCATTGGGTGATGATGATGTGGACCCAAACATCGACGATGCACGGAATGATGGTGAGACCATTGTCAATGAAAATGACATACTTATGCTAGAAAAGTTAAACGAAGACGCTGACGACGAGGAAGAGCCTCCACCTCCATCGGACAACGAAGATGATATGATTGATAGTGATGATGAGACGGACCGAGAAAGAGGTTACAACAGTGATGATTCATATGGGTTCTAGCAGATGTACGTTTCAAGTATTTTTTTT
>NW_021217506.1:0-964 GCF_002162155.2 Triticum dicoccoides
AATGTAACCAAACAAGATCTCCAGGTGCAAACACAACATGTTTTCTACCCTTATCTCCAGCAAGTTTATATTTAGCATTCATGCGCTCAATGTTTTCCTTAGTTAACTCATGCATTTTTAAAATCAATTCAGCACGTTGTTTAGCATCAAAATTAACCTTCTCCGAAGATGGAAGAGGCAACAAATCAATAGGTGCACGAGGTAGGAAACCATACACAACTTCAAAAGGGCACATCTTAGTAGTAGAATGCAATGAACGATTATAAGCAAATTCAATATGAGGCAAACATTCCTCCCACATTTTCTTATTATTCTTCAAAACAGCCCTAAGCATAGTAGACAACGTTCTATTGACTACTTCAGTTTGTCCATCAGTTTGGGGGTGACAAGTAGTACTAAAAAGCAGTTTAGTCCCGAACTTAGCCCATAAACATCTCCAAAAATGGCTAAGAAATTTAGTATCACAATCTGAAACAATAGTATTGGGCACACCATGCAAGCGAATAATTTCACGAAAGAACAAATCAGCAACATTAACAGCATCATCGCTTTTATGACATGGTATAAAGTGTGCCATTTTCGAGAATCTATCCGCGACAACAAATATGCTATCCCTCCCCTTCTTTGTTCGAGGTAAACCTAAAACAAAGTCCATAGATATATCCTCCCAAGGAACACTAGGTACAGGCAAAGGCATATATAAACCATGAGGATTGAGTCGTGACTTAGCTTTTTGACATGTAGTGCAGCGAGCAATAAAACGCTCAACATCCCGTCTCATCTTTGGCCAAAAGAAATGTGTAGCAAGTACGTCCTCCGTCTTCTTCACACCAAAGTGTCCCATTAATCCTCCTCCATGCGCCTCCTGCAACAACAAAAGACGAACGGAGCTAGCTGGAATGCATAGCTTGTTAGCACGAAACACAAATCCATCGTTAACAACAAACTTGTTCCACATTCTTCC
>NW_021217507.1:0-2052 GCF_002162155.2 Triticum dicoccoides
TCTTTGAGAACTGAGATATTGGAGTAAACCAAGCGTAAATTTTGTCCAGCCCCTGCCCAAGATATATCATCGGCGCCGGACACGGGCGGCCGCTGTCGTGGATCACCTACGCTGGTGCCTACTACGTAGCGTACCTGCTCAAGATCGTCTCGGGCGGCGCCCCGCTGCCGCACGACGTGGCCGGGTTCGTGGGCGGCATGCAGTATTACCTCAGCCTGACTGGTTTACGACGTTGCCACGATGGCGGCCGGCTGCCCGGGCATGCCGGTGGGGCTGGACCGCATCGCTACTAGCCTGCGCATCCATCCGCCGTGGGGGAGCCCTCGCCTCGCAGGCGCCTCCCTTGTCAAGCGTTTAATGGTAGTAGTTCATAAGATTGTTAGTACTAGTTTTATATAGGTCAAGCGTTTGTTTTTCTCATCGAGAAAAACATTTGATTTTCATTTTAGTAGTACTAGTAAAAAGGCCCATGCGTTGCAACGGGTGAAAATTAAAATCACACGGCCCTTGTCATTTCATAGCTTATCCTCATCCCCGCAATGATAACTGTGATGTTTATGTGATCATAATGCATCCAAATATGATCAATCCAAAAATGATGAGTTGATCCACTACATAACCCACTATCTATGTAGACTAGCATTGACTCACAAGCTCATGTGGAGTCCGTTATCATACATGGATATCATTAATAGCTAACGACCAATAGATGAAGGTTGAAAATATCGCTCTAAGGCCAGCTCCAACGCAAGAGCGTTTAAAATCCTGAGCAAATTAACATGCACAATCATCCAGTGCTTATAGCTACATTGTATATACAAGTTCAAGATTTTTTTTTCAATTACTAACCTGAGGCATACAGTGTATTTTCGGTATTTATCAAATAAATTGTAATTGGTTAGTAACTTTCCTACCATATATACCAATGACAAAAGTGTCGGATTAACACTTAATTTAGGCTAAAAAAAGTTACTAACCAAGCGCTCCTGCGATCAATTTTTCGGTATTTATGAAATGAAGTGTAATTGGTTAGTAACTTTCCTACCATATACGTATACCAATGACAAAAAGGTCGTATTAACACTTAATTTAGGCTCAGTTAAGTATTTTTGGTTACATTTATAATTTACAATACTAAATTTATGGATTAGACAAGATTGTACGTGACTTCACAAATATCTTTAATAATGCACAATACTAAATTTAACAAATTTGTTTAGTGTGATCAACCCAGTGTACTCTTGTTCTCTAGGCAATGGATCCTTCAAGATCGAATTTGGGTCGTCACCGACACTTCCCGGGAGACTTCTCGACTAGCTGCCTGGACACTACTTTTCTTTTCCAACAATAGCAAAAAACTATGATCATGACAACATCGACGTGTCATCGGTATGTGGGGGATGGAGAGGATGAAAAACATTCTTTCAAGAGTTTTCTTATAATATTGATGTTTGATTAATATAGAGATTCAACTCCTTCGAAATAAAAAAAAGTTAAACATCACGAGCTACAGCGTGTACCCAATGGCGGATCTAGGATCTAGTTACTCGGGGTGCCAAACATCAATACCTAGTTAAAAGTTGTAGAAATTACACAAAAGTAGTATGACTGGGCCTAAACTTCATAGTAAATCCAACAAATAGTACAAAAATTAAGGTTAAATATACTATACCAACTATTTTTCTTTTTACTGCTAAAAAAATTACTATTTTCCTTTTCATCGGCCCCTGCGTGTACCCTTTCCTTTAGATGCACATTGCTGGGTGATCCCTCCGCAAGAATTATAAATTCTCCCATAGAGTGTCCAAAAATTCACACGTGCCACGTTCTCCAAAGGAGAAACAACAAGTGATACTTCACCTTATCAAAAAAAGAACAGAAAAAAAAACAAGACCGCGGTTGACACCATATTTTGGCACGGTCAAGAACTTAAGTAAGATGGGCTCAAATGGAGAAGTGATCTACATGAAAAAGTTCAGTATTGGCGACATGAACATCTTTGGAATTTGGGCCATCACCATCCGATCTCATCTTGAGGGCCGAAGTTGTGCT
>NW_021217508.1:0-1588 GCF_002162155.2 Triticum dicoccoides
GGCTATGGAGGGAGGGCTCCTTCTAGACCTGGTGAGGACGCTTGCCGCGGTCAGGAAGGGGATGGTGAGGTCTCACGCTCATGGGCTTGCTGGACTAGACAGCCAGCATGGTGCGGGGAGGACCGGGATGCGAAGTCTCAGGCGAAAGCCTAGTGCCGACCTCATCGGCAGCGATGATGGTGACGCCTTTGGGCGTCGCTTCTCTTCTTGAAGTCATCATCGTGGAGCTTCTGTAGCCCGTTCTCTGGTGTGCTCCGGGCGAAAGCCTTAGATTCTTTTCTGAATCGGACCACGATGCCATCTTTGATGTCAGTTTTCCTCTTGGGGATGTTGTCTTGGAGCCATGTTTCCGCGGCTGGTCCTTGATGTCTCGGTTGGAGCGTGGCTGGTTTGTTGGAGTGTATGGTGGTGGCGGTGGAAGTGATATGTGTGGCGGTCATTGCCTTGGTCATCTTGGTGCTGCTGGCTGACCACTCTGGGGGCTCGTGGCGGCGGTGAGGTCTCGGAGTTCGGTGCCCTTCGATGACGCTTGAGATTTGGTTGCCTCAAGTGCTCATGCTCTCTCTATTTGTGATGGTGGATGTGGTGTGGCCTAGAGGAGGTGTAGGGCTGTCTCGGTGGAACATTGCCCTTCGGCACTGTCTGTGGCTTTCTCTGTCGCGACGTGCCTCGGCAGTGGGATGCCCTTCGACGGTGGTTGCGACTTCCTAGCTCTTCAAGGTGCAGAGAGATTGCAGGGCAGGTGGTGACTTCTTGTCTACGTCTTCTCGGTTGCGGATCTCCTTTCGATTGATCCAACAAAGCTAGCTCTCGCTCTTCTCGGTCTGCCTGGTGGTGAAGGGTGCTAAGTTCTTGGTGTTGATTGCTCGTTGTAGCTCACTTCTTGTTCTCCTTCTGTTGTTCTTTGTTCTTCTTGTGTGTGTTGTAGGTCGCTTCTTGTTCTTTTTCTGTTGCCCCTTTTCTTCTTCTATGTGTTGTAGCTCCTTGTTCCTCTGTTGTACCCACTCTGCTGTCTCTCAGTGTTAGGTCGGGTGCTACCTGTTGTACCCACCTTGTTGTATCTCAGTCTTATATATAATGAAAATGGTTCAGGCCGGCGTAAGCCCGCCGTAGCACCGTCAAAAAATTGACTCACTTCCCTCACTTGCCACGAACATGGAGTTGTTTCATTTAAGACTAGTCACAGTGGAGAGTAACATACACTAGTAATATACACATATCCCTAAACTATATTACTACCTATATAGTGGGTAGTAACATAAGTGTGGTGTGATGCAAAGCTTTATTTATTAGGTTATAGATTCATATTGCATTGGGACATGTGATGTTACAGTAACTAACTAAGTTACTCAAACAACCTCTCTCCTCATTAACTCATTGCCACATAAGTAAATTTGCTGAGTTGGACTCGGTGTTACTGCTGAATTTACTCCGGCTTTGGCTAGTCTAAGCAAACTACAAATTTGTACTCCCTCCATTCCAAAATAGATGACTCAATTTTGTACTAACTTTAGAACGGAGGGAGTAGTAATTAAGGACTCCTTACAAAGATCACTCCCACATTTCCCAGGTTGTGACAAGTGACGTG
>NW_021217509.1:0-1484 GCF_002162155.2 Triticum dicoccoides
GGTTGGCAACAACTGCCGTGTACAAGGGAAAAATACCTATACTATTCTAAGGTTCAAACAAGGTTTTGATCGTCGTCTCTCCACTATAGGTAAGTCACTCAGATTTACCATCCCATATAGCAAAGCGAATAATAAGAGTAAGTCGGTATGGTGATCAATCCATCCCGCACCCAAATCATTTCCTTGTACATGGTTTAGCGAATCTCGCATTCTAACACTCGGTCATCCTCACAAGCATTGCAGAATTCTTCTTGTCGACGAACCAAGTTCGGAAAATCCATTGATTCTGCAAGCCAAACAAACATCTATCGTTACTTAACAACTCTCAGGTTTTGCGTAAACTCCTATAAAATCGTCGGTTGATACAAGTCGTAACTTCTTCCAGGGTTTTTCCTTCAGCAAGAGTGTGCTTGCTTCTTGGCAGGTCCTGGGGCCTGTGGGTTATGGCCCATCTCATTACTTGTAATCCTTGAACTCATCATCTGGGCAACTGATCATTATCCCAACCTCCAACTTCCTGGCATACTTAAATCCATCCAAATGTACTGTCTCTTTTCCTTATATTTGCACCAAACGGGGACATGATTACTCAGACTCTTCATGGAATTTCCATTGATCCATATTTCCAACATCATACCTCCTTTATATCCAATAACACTTCATCTCTTCATCCTCGTGGGATGTCCCACATACCGTGATAAAACTTATACTTATGAAATCCATACTCCACATCATTATCCTTTCCGCGGTCAAGCGTCCTTATAGGGGAATATTGGCCATCTCTGCATGGCACTTCTTCAACTGGGAAACGTAAAACACATCTTGAACTCCTGATAGTCCTCCGGGTGACTCTAACTTGTTGGCCACTTCTCCATACGCTCCAAAACTCGGTATGGTCCTACAAACCTCGGGGCTAACTGTCCCTTAACTCCAATCCGTTTAACTCCTCGCAGAGGGAACACATGAAGACAAGCTCTGTCTCCAATTTCATAGACTACCTCCTTGCGTTTTTAAGTCTGCATAACTCTTCTACCTGGACTGAGCTACCTTTAGTCTATCTCGAATCAACTTAACATTCTCTTCTGACTCCTTGATCACATTTGGTCCAAACAACTGTCGGTCTCCGACTTCATCCCACATACTCTTGGGGCATCACACATATCGAGACAAAACTCGTATTTCATTTTGCCCAAAATCCATGCAGTGGAGTATCTTTATCCTTTCTGGGGTCAAAGGTTCTTACAGGGTACTACCACCCTTAAAATACACAAATCTTCCATAGACCATATTTCTCTTATCCTCAAAAATGGTCAAAATCCTCCTTCATAGAGTAGCAACTCATAAAATCCATATCAGTACCAACGAGGCTAACTTTATTAATTCTCAAATCATTACAATCTCCTGTTTTTCCATTACATGCCTCAATTCAATACCTCTATATAAAAGAAAATGTTCTCACTACCACTACTATATTACTTCTGTTA
>NW_021217510.1:0-1494 GCF_002162155.2 Triticum dicoccoides
TCTCTCTCTCTCTCTACCATTTTCTTCTTTTATTTTTTCAATGGACTTGTCTTGCTGCATAATTTTTTTAGGGTGTTTTGTCTATTTGTTTGGTTTTCTTGTATATTTATTTGTGATTTTTCTTGTTTTGTTGACTAACCATCGGGAGGACCAAAACATATTCGCTCACTTGTACACATAAGCTGAAGAAAAAGGTAAACAATGGGAAAAAAACACCGGAGGAAAAGGAAGTACGAGTTGAATCATTTTGTATCATTAAAAAAATCCTTTATCTAACAAACCAATAAAAAGCAAACAAAAAGTAGTAAAAAAAGAAAACTGTGTACACTAGTTTTCTAAATTAAGTTGCGCACTAACAACGGAAATGCAACCGCATCGTATTCGACGTGTTTGTGTGATGTGCGCGCGTGCGCAACCAGGTGGTGATACTAAAAAAAAGAAAATGTATAAAAAACAAAAAGACATATTGCACCCATGGTGTGTGTGGTGTTTGTATGTATCGATTGGACAAAAAAAGTTAAGAAATGTTTATGAATTTGAAAATTTGCTCATGAATTCAAAAATTGATCGCAAATTTGAAAAGAGTTCACAATTATTAAAATTTTACAAAAATCACATATTTTAAAAAAGATCACAATTTAAAAAAAATTCATGTTTTGTCTTAAAATTGAAAACAAAAAATGAAAATAGAAAAGAAAGAAAATGCAAGAACATTTAAAAATGTTGTGAAAACGTAACCGAAGACAATGCCCTCTCACCATGAGTTGCAGATGTGTTGGGAGTTATACAATTGTTGTCGGGTTACAACACTTCCAGCTGCATGTCCAGGGATGGACATGCAATTGGCTGACAAACCGCGTATCGACCTAGTTGGTGTCGCACTATGGGCTACGCAGTTGCTGTTGCACTAAGGTCATGCAGTTTAAGTTGAGTCCCAACACTGGCAGTTGCATGTCTCATGTTGGACATGCAGCTGGCCAACAACCCCCTACTAGCTCAATTAGAGTCGCGTTGGGGGCCATCAAGTTGTAGCCGGGTTTCAACACTTGCACTTGCATCGCCTAGTGATGGACATCAGCTGGTCGACAACCCCCTACTAGCCCAGTTGCAGTCTCGTTGGGGGCATGCGGTTGCAATTGGATTCCAACATGCAACTAGTCGACAACTCCCCTACTAGCCAAGTTGCAACCGTGTTGGGGTCCATGCAGTTGCATGTCTGGTGATGGACATGCAACTGGCTAACAGCCCCCTACTAACTCAGTTACAGTCGCGTTGGGGGGCATGCAGTTGTAGTCCAGTTCCAACACTTGCAGTTGCGTGTATAGTGATGAACATGGACGACCAAATATATTTTTCTTTCTTTCCAAATTTGTGTGTGTGTCATCCTTACACAGGGGCCATATTAAACTTCTCTATATCATTCCAATTTTATCGGATGTCCCCAAGGAGACAACAATATCCTTTTCAATTTGGCTAAAAAGATGATAAAAAAAA
>NW_021217511.1:0-988 GCF_002162155.2 Triticum dicoccoides
CTCCGCATAGCACCGGTTGCAGCATTGAGCATATTTGTCGGTAGCATCGCCCTACCCGCCACATGCACCCTCCTCGAGATATCCTGCGGTGAAGGTGGCCCGTCCTGAGCACGGATCGTACTCGGTGCCGGCTGGCTCGCACCCTTCTTAGTCTTTCTTTTGCGTGCCTTCTTCTTCTCCTGTAATGGGACCGAGTTCTGCTCACAGACCGCCTTCTTGAGTGTGTTGGGGCTGATAATATTTCGCACCTCGCCTATCTGAGGCTCGGTGAAGTCGGCAGCTGGAGGCGTCTCCTGAGAGCTGAACGCCAGACGGCGCCTGTTGCAACTTGGCTTCTCCGCGGTACGAGCTAGATCGCACACGTCTTTTGTTGGGTTTGGTTCTTGAGAAGGAGGCCCCATGAAGTCGCCATCGTACCCATGCTCGGCAAAGTACTGATCGACGTTGCCAAATGTATCGTCATCGTCGTCGTCGTCGTTCTGATCCTGTGCCATATGCATGTTTGGATCCAGTGGCATAGGGATGTCCGGCACCGTTACGGCGGTCTTGCCATGGGGCCGACTTGGCGCCGGCATGACTGGCGGTGTTGTCTTTGGGGTGGTGTCCCCCGCCCCCAAACGAATCTGGCTCTTCAGCCAAAGCAGGGGCCAGCTCAGGCAGGCGCTGAGGGTCATCACGTCATCATCGTCGGCCCCGACGGGTCGAATCGGAGGTAACAAGTCGTCGCAGCCTGGCAGCACCCGAACCAGTTGAACCCTAAACAAGTTGGGTGGCATCTGGGTACCGTGGAACAAGGGGTTGCCCGGTTGAACGATTTTGCCCTTGGCGACATCGACCAACTCGTTGTTCACGAAGTGGAGGAGAGTGCACGGAACGTCGGCGGCGCCCTGCGAAAACATGTAGGGCGTCAGGGATGCCCAGTCAAAGGCAAGGAGATGAAGTCCTCGGCCGAGAGAGGCTTAATTAGTTACCGTGATGATGGCGTCGA
>NW_021217512.1:0-910 GCF_002162155.2 Triticum dicoccoides
TACACTACTAGGAAAAGGGCTATAGATAGGATTGATTCTAATGGCGCACCGTGGAAGCAGTGCGCCACTACTATATACTAATGGCGCACCTGTTTGTGATACGCCATTAGTGTGGAAGACACTAATGGCGCACCGTAAACAGGGTGCGCCACTAGTATGAATTATTTTTTTTCCATTTTCCCATACATACTAATGGCGCATCGGGTCCATAATGCGCCATTACTATCTATAACTACTAATGGCGCACCAAGCAGGCAGTGCGCCATTACTGTAAATTTTGTTTTATTCTTTTTTTTGCAAAACTACTAATGGCGCATCGTGGCACAGTGCGCCATTACTAGTTTAAACTAGTAATGGCGCACTCAGAGGAGATGCGCCATTAGTATATATACTTATTATTTTTACTTTTTTGCAAAACTACTAATGGCGCACGGTAGGATGATGCGCCATTAGTAACCAGGGTTACTAATGGCGCATTTTCCTACGGTGCGCCATTAGTAACCTGGGACCAACAAGATATTTTGGACAGCCCACACCTACCCACTCACTTTCCCCACTTCATTCCATCCACCTCCTTCTCCAAGCTTTCGGCCATCTCCTCCTCCTCACCTCATTTCCACCATAGATTCAACAAAATTAAGTGGTGAAATTACCTTTTTTTGATAGGTAAGTAAGGGAAAGCTATCTTCATGATATAGATCTACTTTTTTTTCTCCCTAGCTCGCTCCAACAACGTGCACATGCACTTTTTGTGGCCTAGCTAGATCTATGTATGTTTGTGGTGTTGCATGTGTTTGTGGTGTTGCATATATGTTTGTGTTTGAAGGTACCGGTATTTGAAATATGCGATAGTTGCCAATATTTTGCCGGAATGTTTTGATTCATTTCCGTTTCGGCGAGAATTTTGGCA
>NW_021217513.1:0-1028 GCF_002162155.2 Triticum dicoccoides
ATCTACAAGACATATTTGCAAAGGTTTTAGACTAAGTTCATGATAATAAAGTTCTAATCAAATTATGAACTCCCACTTAGATTAGACATCCCTTTAGTCATCTAAGTGTTACACGATCCGAGTCGACTAGCCCGTGTCCGATCATCACGTGAGACGGACTAGTCATCGTCGGTGAACATTTTCATGTTGATCGTATCTTCTATACGATTCGTGTTCGACCTTTCGGTCTCCGTGTTCCGAGGCCATGTCTGCACATGCTAGGCTCGTCAAGTTAACCCTAAGTGTTTTCGCTGTGTAAAACTGTCTTACACCCGTTGTATGTGAACGTAAGAATCCATCACACCCGATCATCACGTGGTGCTTAGAAACGACGAACTATAGCAACGGTGCACAGTTAGGGGAGAACACTTCTTGAAATTTTATAAGGGATCATCTTATTTACTACCATCGTCCTAAGTAAACAAGATGCATAATACATAATAAACATCACATGCAATTATATAGTTGTGACATGATATGGCCAATATCATATAGCTCCATTGATCTTCATCTTCGGGGCTCCATGATCATCTTGTCACCGGCTTGACACCATGATCTCCATCATCATGATCTCCATCATTGTGTCTTCATGAAGTTGTCACGCCAACGACTACTTCTACTTCTATGACTAACGTTTAGCAATAAAGTAAAGTAGTTTACATGACGTTTATTCAATGACACGCAGGTCATACAAAAAATAATGACAACTCCTATGGCTCCTGCCGGTTGTCATACTCATCGACATGCAAGTCGTGAATCCTATTACAAAGAACATGATCTCATACATCACAATTCATCATTCATCACAACTTCTGGCCATATCACATCACATGATCAATCGCTGCAAAAACAAGTTAGACGTCCTCTAATTGTTGTTGCATCTTTTACGTGGCTGCAATTGGGTTCTAGCAAGAACGTTTTCTTACCTACGAATCACCACAACGTGATTTTTTCAACTTCTATTTACCCTTCATAAGGGCCCTGTTCAT
>NW_021217514.1:0-1191 GCF_002162155.2 Triticum dicoccoides
AAGAAGAAGGCTGAGAAGGAGGCCAAAAGGACCAGGGGCGGCCTTCATCGCCGTGGCACTTCGGACACAATATCCGAAGACTCTGATGCCCGATCTTCCTCCGGAGAGGACGAGGAAGAGGAGGAAGACCCGTCCCCAGCGAGGGGAGGAAAGAAAAGGACGGCCTCCACGTCTTTGGAGGCCGAGTCGCCTAAGAAGGGAAAAGCTCCCCTTCCAGAGGAGTCCATCGCCGCTGCCGACGGCAGCCCGGAGTGGGATCCCAGGGCCCAGCCCATGGTGAACTCATGAATATATAAAATCCGAACACGTTTACGCGTCCAGACTTTTCATGGCATAATATTTTAATCTGAGCCATACTTTTTGCAGTCCGGCGAGGTCCCGCACCGAACAATCCTCGTCGGAGGATTTGCTGGGCTCGAATGCTATGAAGAGCGGGACACCCACGAAGGCCTCTACCCCCGAACATGTGAATGACACCGAGGTTTCATGCCAGAAGGACCCAGGCCAAGGAGGGGGGGAAAGATCGTAAAGGCGGCGCCAGGAGGTCAAACTTCAGGCGCCGGACACATGGGAGAGAAGGAGGCTCCCATGGACGTCGACGGTGGGGGCCATCTTGAATTCGGCCCCCAGCCGGACGCAATTCTGGAGACCAATACGGCTCCAGAATCAGGCAGGCGGTCTCCCTCGATTGAAGGGGGTGTGCCTGTTCCACCGGCAACCTCTGTCCAACCAGAGGTGCCGGATACTTTATCGACGGCGCTGAAAAGCGCCTCTATCATCGATGAATACCGTGCCCTTATGGGTGCGGTGATTGAGAAGATTCGGTCCGCTGAGAGTGGACTGGATGAAGCCTGCATCAGCCTTATAACGGGCTTTGAGGTATGTTTTGTGGGGGTTCCGGAGAGTGTCATAGTATAGGTGGTAGCCCCAGATACACTGTTCGGTGAAAGAACGAGCCGAACAGGGGATCAAATGTATGTTCGCAGGAGACTCACTTTATGGCATCTGTCTTTTGTTCAAAAGCAAGCATTTGTTGTTCGACGGTATTTTGTGCATTGCTGCATAAAATAATAATTTTATTTTCAATGAGTTTTGATGCAGGTTATCTGTGCAAAGGCAAGTGGTTAATAATACAAAGGCAAAATGCCATTGCATGGCACATACCCGCACGTACTTGAACAGGCACATGCA
>NW_021217515.1:0-604 GCF_002162155.2 Triticum dicoccoides
GGCAAGGGACGGCGCCGGCGCGGCTAGCCGCAGCCACGACGAGGGGCACGGGCGCCGGAGTGCGCTGGTGAGCACCGGCAGCCGCGGGGCGACGGCGGCGCGGCGCTAGGCAGGCGAGGCCAGGGGGACGGAGCGGGGGCGGCCGTCGCAGTGGGAAGCACCGGCGGGGGCGTGGGCTTCGGACGGAGTGGCGTCGCGGGGCAGCGGCTGGTCGACGGGGAGGCAGCGGGGGCCGGCGCGGTGGCGAGTGGGCGGCGCGGGGTGGCTACGGTGCCACCAGCAGCACGCAACTGCAGGACGAACAGGGAGGCGCGGCGACACGGGCGGACGCGGTGGCGCGACCGCGGGAGGAAGGGAGGGCGGCCGGCGATGGTTAGTAGTAGCAGTAGGCGAAGCAAGCGGGGAGCGGGAGGCGAGGAGCACGAAGCCGTGCTCATGGAAGAGCCTGGCCGGCTATGGCTGCGGTGACGAACGCGATGCACGGGGAGGAGGGTGCGGGCAGGTGCGGTCGCCCGCGGTGGTGCGGCGACGGACCGGCCGGACGGGGTGTGCTGGGGGAGCAATGGGGCGACGGGGGGGTGCGTGTGCGCGTGCGCGCGGTGGC
>NW_021217516.1:0-1086 GCF_002162155.2 Triticum dicoccoides
TGTGGGCCCAGCCCCCCTGTTTAATTAGTACCAGGTTAAGTTAGTGTTAACTAACTTAGTTAAGTAGATAGGACACTGACATGCGGGCCCAGGCTCTAATTAAACTTAGGTTAGTTAACTGTGTCACTGACGTGTGGTCCCCACCCGTCAGGTTTGACCTGGACCGAGCCGTTGACCTGCTGACATCACTGTGAGGTCATGCTGACGCATTAATTCCTTTCTGGAATTTAAATAAATCTTAAATGATTTATTATTTTCAGAAAATGTCCTAAACTTCAATAAATCATAGAAAATTAACCGTAACTCCAAATTAAATAAATTATATATGAAAAATTATCAGAAAAATTCAAGGAATCCATCTGTACCATTTCCATGCATGTTAGAACAACTTATCACTACTGTTTAGGACAAATGAAGTGAATGACATTTAAATAACCACATATGGAGTTTGAATTTGAATATTGGATTCAAACCAACTTCATTTAATCTGCTTTTAGGTGCATTAGCCCAAAACACATTCATATTGCCATGTCATAGCATGCATCATATTGTGCATTGCATTGATTGTGTTCCCTTCTGTGTTGCCGGTATTTGTCCCCTCTCGATAGACGTGATACCGATGATGTGATCGTTGACACTGATGAAGACTCAAAGTTATCTTCAGAAGTGCCAGGCAAGCAAAACACCCTTGTTCATTCCGATAAAATCCTACTCTCTCGCTCCTGCTCTCTTTTAATGCATTAGGACAACAACGATTCAACTGTTACTTGCTGCGGTAGCTGAACCCCTTTATCCTTTGCATGACCTGTCATTGCCACAGTAAATAGATGAAACCCACTAGCATGAGTAGGAGTTGTTTGAGCCCTGTTGTGCCTACTCATTCATGTTTGTTTGTCATGCCTGCTACTGCTTAGAGTTGAGTCAGGTCTGATTCATCGGGGATGAATCAGAGGTGTGTGAACATGTCCTACTGTGTGTGAGCTAAGTGTGTGAACACGATTTGGTAAAGGTAGCGGTGAGAGGCCATGTAGGAGTACATGGTGGGTTGTCTCATTGCAGCCGTCCTCAGGAACTGAGTTCTGTGTT
>NW_021217517.1:0-1429 GCF_002162155.2 Triticum dicoccoides
CCATTGAAAACTACTCCATCTCACGTGATGATCGGTTATGGTTTAGTTGATTTGGATCACATGATCACTTAGATGACTAGAGAGATGTCTGTCTAAGTGGGAGTTCTTAAGTAATATGATTAATTGAACTTAAATTTATCATGAACTTAGTCCTGGTAGTATTTTGCAAATTATGTTGTAAGATCAATAGCTTGCGTTGTTGCTTTCATATGTTTATTTTGATATGTTCCTAGAGAAAATTGTGTTGAAAAATGTTAGTAGCAATGATGCGGATTGGATCCGCGATCTGAGGTTTATCCTCATTGCTGCACAGAAGAATTATGTCCTTAATGCACCGCTAGGTGACAGACCTATTGCAGGAGCAGATGCAGACGTTATGAACGTTTGGCTAGCTCAATATGATGAATACTTGATAGTTTTGTGCACCATGCTTTATGGCTTAGAATAGGGACTTCAAAGATGTTTTGAACATTATGGAACATATGAGATGTTCCAGGAATTGAAGTTAATATTTCAAGCAAATACCCGAGTTGAGAGATATGAAGTCTCCAACAAGTTCTATAGCTAAAAGATGGAGGAGAATCGCTCAACTAGTGAGCATGTGCTCAGATTGTCTGGGTACTCAATCGCTTGAATCAAGTGGGAGTTAATCTTCCAGATAAGATAGTGATTGACAGAATTCTCTAGTCACCATCATCAAGTTAGTAGAACTTCGTGATGAACTATAGTATGCAAGGGATGATGAAAATGATTCCCGAGTTTTTCATGATGATGAAATCGATGAAGGTAGAAATCAAGAAAGAACATCAAGTGTTGATGGTTAACAAGACCACTAGTTTTAAGAAAAAGGGCAAAGGGATAGAAGGGAACTTCAAGAAGAATGGCAAGCAAGTTGCTGCTCAAGTGAAGAAGCCCAAGTCTGGACCTAAGCCTGAGACTAAGTGCTTCTGCTGCAAAGGGACTGGTCACTGGAAGCAGAACTACCCCAAGTATTTGGCGGATAAGAAGGATGGCAAAGTGAACAAAGGTATATTTGATATACATGTTATTGATGTGTACTTTACTAGTGCTTATAGCAACCCCTCGGTATTTGGTACTGGTTCAGTTGCTAAGAGTAGTAACTCGAAACGAGAGTTGCATAATAAACAGAAACTAGTTAAGGGTGAAGTGATGATGTGTGTTGAAAGTAGTTTCAAGATTGATATGATCATCATTGCACACTCCCTATACTTTCGGGATTAGTGTTGAACCTAAATAAATGTTATTTGGTGTTTGCGTTGAGCATGAATATGATTTGATCGTGTTTATTGCAATACGGTTATTCAATTTAAGTAAGAGAATAAACTGTTGTTCTGTTTACATGAATAAAACCTTATATGGTTACACACCCAATAAAAATGGTTCATTGGATCTCGATCGTAGTGATACA
>NW_021217518.1:0-2835 GCF_002162155.2 Triticum dicoccoides
GCCACGGGTTGATAGCATAGGACGATTTTACCGGTGACGTTGCTCAATGCCAGTGACGACTCCGTGTCACAGCTGCGCAGAAGTTGTAATTCAGTATAGTTGATAAAACACTGAATCGTGGTTACAAAAGTGGACAACTACAACAAATGCGTCAAGTGATTACAGATGCATAACTACAGAAGTTTTATTTCATTACCTCCCGGCATAAACAAGGTCTTTAAAGTTGCCGCTGATCACAGATGCATTGTTGTGAAGAGATTGCCCCTGTATTTCGAATCAAGCACACATTAATAAGTAATTAAAGGAATCAGGGAAAGCTGGCTTCAGGGACGAGCTAAATGTACTTTTTGTTTGTTTCCACGCTCTGAGACGAATCAAGTTAATTTGTCAAAAACTATAAAACCAATTTTATAGCCCCGGATCTATCATTTCCTCAGACCAAATAAATACTTGGAGAATGTTTGTTTGTAGCATGCACGTACCAGAAGCTTTTCTTTGTTTCCGAGCGATATCAAGGTCGGGAAAGACCGGTCAATAGTGCTAGCGGCCACCGTTGTAACCCACGGTTGGGCATTAGCCACCGTTTGTGGCACAGGGCCATCATTCCCTCCGGCAAACACGATAGAGATCCCTCTTTGCACAGCATGCAGCGTCCCAGGAAACTCGTGACCAGCCCCAGCAATCGAGAGCGACAAGACGTCCACACCATCATGCATAGCATCATCGATAGCCGCGAGGACCGCTGCTTCAGGGCAACTCCCACCCAACCAACACACCTTGTAGATACTGAGGCGCGCACGTGGCGCCCCGCCGCGTGCCACGCCCATGCCTAGGCCTCCGTAGCTCACTCCCTGCACTTCCCTGCCAGCGATGGTCGACGCGACGTGTGTGCCATGGCCTTCAATGTCCCTAGGCGACTTATAGTTTCTGTTTAGCACCTCGTCACTGATTCCACGCCCATACCACCGCGCACCGATGATCTTTTTGTTGCAACTTGTGGCGTTGAAATCCTGACCAGTCTGGCATTTCCCTTTCCACCGTGCCGGCACAGGGCCATACCCATTGTCATCAAAGCTTCGTGATTCAGGCCATATGCCTATAAATAAGCATGGGAATCAATTGATTCGGTATCGGAATTTCTCATATTCAGGATTTAAGCTTGAGGGGTCGGACTGCAAACCTGTATCGATCACACCCACGATGACATCTTCACCATACTTTGCTTTTCTGAGTAGGCCCGGTTGTTGTCTTGGTTGGTTATGGTCAAGGCCAAGAAAGTCCCAGCTCCGAGTTGTGTGCGTTTCGTGATAAGTGTTAGGCTTCACAGTGACAACTTCTGGGAATTCTACATCCAAAATATGTTGATTAGTTCTTGTCGGTCATCCAAGTAGATACGATGATAGGTAGGAGCCTATAGGACTGACAATCACTTACTTGCGATTGTCTCAGCCTGAGACTCGGTGAGCATCGCCGCAAAACCAGAAAATCCATGCTTGTAACTGTAAACTATCGACCTCAAGGCTTCATCCTTGCTGTTGTCAAGTAAAATGAGGGTGAGCAAATCACGACTAATACGTCGACGATGCAACATGAACTCACATGAACTCCTGATTGTTTTTGTTTTGAACAAAATGAATTGGTAGCTAGTTACAGTACCTCCCAAAAACAGAGGTTAGCATGTCACGGTGAGACGCGGTGACCATGGATGGGTCATCATGCTTCTTCTCCCCCATATACACGATGTAGAGCTGAAATTCATTTTGTCGCATAAGTTCTCAACAAAAAACAGATATCAGGAAAGAAAGCAAATTGAGAGAGGACTCGGGTGTGTATCTTACTTTACTCGACGCGTTAGCTGAAACAGGCAGCAGTATTACCAGCAGTAGGAGAGCGCCGCAGAATGCTGTTCTGGAATCCATATCTTGCTTGGAGAAGAGTGCTATGTTGTTGTGTTTGTGTTCCCTCGTTCGGTTTGTATGTCTATATAGCAGCCAGGAGCAATAAGGATGGGGTGCAAGAACAGTTCAAACCAATTTGTTTGAGTGTCTTTTTTCTCATTTCAGAGGGAATGTTTCAGTGTTGTTAGTTAGGTGACAGCGACACACACGCGTGAGGAGCAAAGACTAATCCTTTTGTCTATATAGGAATCCCCGTGCTTTTTGTAATGAGGAAGAAGCACCATGCTTTGATCAGGTCCTGGCGGCTATTAGTACCAAACCGGATATAGATCTTAATTAATTATATGCTCTCTCGTGCAATGACCTGGTCGACTTTCAAACAAGCTTCCACGGCTTTGCACATGGGTCTTAATCGTTCCACATGCGTCTTAATCGTTCTACAAACGCGGGCGGCGGTATAGGTAATACGTAACAAAGTTGACAAACGTGACACATTCAAATATTCCATGGGCACGTCAAGGATATAGACCCGCCAACTTTCCTATAATCGCATGTACTCAAAGATGTAACTTTGCCTGTTTTCAAATAAAGTTCCAAGAGACTTTTTCTTCGAAAAATAAATTTACAAGGGCAAAGACTGGTTTTGCTGATCCGTTTCTCCAGCTATTACATTATATAAATCCAGTAATTCGAGCCGACATAGTGTGATGTGGTCGCCTCTCTAAGCTCGTCTCATGGTTTTCAATTCTTTCACTGAGAAAGCCAACTAACAAGTATTTAAAGAGAACACACATTTATGGAAAACATAGGCCCGAGAATGGATATTGGGACGTTACATAGACATCATCAATCATATCATAGTGCACATAACAAAGCATGTAAAACCAAGCTCATGTTCTCCTACTTTTGTAGGCATGTATTAGTATGTAGTTGAACT
>NW_021217519.1:0-1592 GCF_002162155.2 Triticum dicoccoides
GCCTAGTCCGAATTGGACTAGGGGGAGGGGCTGCGCCCCCTCCTTCCTTCCCTTCTCCCTTCCCCTTCCTTGTCTCCTACTCCTACTACATGGAAGGACTCCTAGTTGGACTAGGAAAGGGGGAATCCTACTCCCGGTGGGAGTAGGACTCCCCTAGGGCGCGCCATAGAGAGGGCCGGCCCTCCCCTCCTCCACTCCTTTATATACGGGGGCAGGGGGCACCCCGTAGACACACAAGTTGATCTTCGTGATCGTTCCTTAGCCGTGTGCAGTGCCCCCCTTCACTATATTCCACCTCGGTCATATCGTTGCGGTGCTTAGGCGAAGCCCTGCGTCGGTAGAACATTATCATCGTCACCACGCCTTCGTGCTGACGGAACTCATCCCCGACACCCTGCTGGATCGGAGTCCGGGGATCGTCATCAAGCTGAACGTGTGCTGAACTCGGAGGTGCCGTACGTTCAGTGCTTGGATCGGTCGGATCGTGAAGACGTACGACTACATCAACCGCATTGTCATAACGCTTCCGCTTACGGTCTACGAGGGTACGTGGACAACACTCTCCCCTCTCGTTGCTATGCATCATCATGATCTTGCGTGTGCGTAGGAAAATTTTGAAATTACTACGTTCCCCAACAGTTTATTGCAATACGGTTATTCATTTGTGTAAGAGAATAAATTGTTGTTCTGTTTACATGAATAAAACCTTATATGGTTACACACCCAATGAAAATGGTTCATTGGATCTCGATCATAGTGATACACATATTCATAATATTGAAACCAAAAGATGCAAAGTTAATAATGATAGTGCAACTTATTTGTGGCACTGCCGTTTAGGTCATATTGGTGTAAAGCGCATGAAGAAACTCCATGCTGATGGGCTTTTGGAATCACTTGATTATGAATCACTTGATGCTTGCGAACCATGCCTCATGGGCAAGATGACTAAGACTCCGTTCTCCGGAACAATGGAGCGAGCAACTGACTTATTGGAAATAATACATACTGATGTATGCGATCCGATGAGTGTTGAGGCTCACGGCAGGTACCGTTATTTTCTGACCTTCACAGATGATTTGAGCAGATATGGGTATATCTACTTGATGAAACATAAGTCTGAAACATTTGAAAAGTTCAAAGAATTTCAGAGTGAAGTGGAAAATCATCGTGACAAGAAAATATGGTTTCTACGATCTGATCGCGGAGACGAATATTTGAGTTACGAGTTTGGTCTTGAATTAAAACAATGTGGAATAGTTTCACAAATTCATGCCACCTGGAACACCACAGCATAATGGTGTGTCTGAACGTCATAACCGTACTTTATTGGATATAGTGCAATCTATGATGTTTCTTACCGATTTACCACTATAGTTTTGGGGTTATGCATTAGAGACAGCTGCATTCACGATTAAAAAGGGCACCATCTAAATCCATTGAGACGACACCGTATGAACTGTGGTTTGGCAAGAAACCAAAGTTGTCGTTTCTTAAAGTTTGGGGTAGCGATGCTTATATGAAAAAGTTTCATCCTGATAAGCTCAAACCCAAATCGGAGAAATATGTCTTCATAGGATACCCAAAAAAAA
>NW_021217520.1:0-1159 GCF_002162155.2 Triticum dicoccoides
CATTTCTGATATTATATGTAGATGACATATTACTAATTGGAAATGATATAGAATTTCTGGATAGCATAAAGGGATACTTGAATAAGAGTTTTTCAATGAAAGACCTCGGTGAAGCTGCTTACATATTAGGCATTAAGGTCTATAGAGATAGATCAAGACGCTTAATTGGACTTTCACAAAGCACATACCTTGACAAAGTTTTGAAGAAGTTCAAAATGGATCAAGCAAAGAAAGGGTTCTTGCCTGTGTTACAAGGTGTGAAGTTGAGTAAGACTCAATGCCCGACCACTGCAGAAGATAGAGAGAATATGAAAGATGTTCCCTATGCTTCAGCCATAGGCTCTATCATGTATGCAATGCTGTGTACCAGACCTGATGTGTGCCTTGCTATAAGTCTAGCAGGGAGGTACCAAAGTAATCCAGGAGTGGATCACTGGACAACGGTCAACAACATCCTGAAGTACCTGAAAAGGACTAAGGATATGTTTCTCGTATATGGAGGTGACAAAGAGCTCATCATAAACGGTTACGTTGATGCAAGCTTTGACACTGATCCGGACGATTCTAAATCGCAAACCGGATACGTGTTTACATTAAACAGTGGAGCTGTCAGTTGGTGCAGTTCTAAACAAAGCGTCATGGCGGGATCTACGTGTGAAGAGGAATACATAGCTGCTTCGGAAGCAGCAAATGAAGGAGTTCATATCCGATCTAGGTGTCATACCTAGTGCATCGGGTCCAATGAAAATATTTTGTGACAATACTGGTGCAATTGCCTTGGCAAAGGAATCCAGATTTCACAAGAGAACCAAGCACATCAAGAGACGCTTCAATTCCATCCGGGATCTAGTCCAGGTGGGAGACATAGAGATTTGCAAGATACATACGGATCTGAATGTTGCAGACCCATTGACTAAGCCTCTTCCACGAGCAAAACATGATCAGCACCAAGGCTCCATGGGTGTTAGAATCATTACTGTGTAATCTAGATTATTGACTCTAGTGCAAGTGGGAGACTGAAGGAAATATGCCCTAGAGGCAATAATAAAGTTATTATTTATTTCCTTATATCATGATAAATGTTTATTATTCATGCTAGAATTGTATTAACCGGAAACATAATACATGTGTGAATACATAGACAAACAGAGTGTCACTA
>NW_021217521.1:0-2808 GCF_002162155.2 Triticum dicoccoides
AGGTACCTAGGCTATAACACCATAAGTAGCCCTTGGACCGGACTTCAAGCTGGCAGACTCCTGATCGGCACGTATCTACAACACTACCTTCTCGCTTGCTGAAGCTCCCTTAACAACAACTGTTCATCGTCGATCTCCTATAGCCGGACTGCCCCCTAATAAGTCGGATGAACCACTCCAGTCTTGACTTTTCGATGAAGATAGCTAACATGAACATTGATTTTTGGGCAACTTCCATGTGTCGTATTCTCGCGTAATACTAGTTAAATTGCTGGACCCAGTTTTCTCTTAATCAAATCAGGCTGGTTTCTTCACCTAGTCAAGCCGGCCCATGTGAACCCCCTCACAACCAGTCAAAATGACATGTGGAGGCCCCACCTAGGACACATCCCATCTCACTGCGGTGTGTGCCTTGATCTCCTCGAGAATTAACGACAACCCCTCGATCCTCATGCACTTTAAGAGGCATTAGTGGGGCTGTGAAGGGATTGCCTGCCACTTGGAGGGGCTTTGATGCTGCCGTTCCTCCTTCCATTCGCCTACGAAGAGGGGACGAACAGAGGAAAGCCTTTATGTGCCTGCCCCTTTTGCTCTTCTTCTTGCTCGCGCACCTACTCCATTGCTATTATAGCTCCACTACTCTGCTGCACCGCTGCACCATGGCTCCCAAGCCCAACCATCCGATGAGGGACGACAGGATCGTCGGAACGGGAAAAGGACCACCACTGCCAAGGCCAAGGGGAAGGTGCCGTTATCTTCTACATTGACCAAGGGCAAATAGATGCCATACACCATCACTGGCACTATGTTGATGCATCTTGTCGACACCGGCTGCCTCTTGCAACCTACCATCGCTATTCCCTATTCACTGGTGAATGGCGGACAGTTGTGTCTTCGCAGAGAACGTGCCCAAGTCGTAGGAATTATGAATGAGTTAGCTTCACCCCTTTCTTCCTCTGCGGTCTTAGTTACCCAATCCATCTCTTTTACTATAGCATTCTCCAATTGTTATGCCTGCAAATGCACCACCTCACTCCCAACTCTAGCTTGCACATCGTGTGCTTTATTAATTTCTGTGAGTGCTTCCTCAACATCGAGCCTAACTTTGACATGTGGATGAAGTAGTTCCAAGTTAAACTCCAGACCAAAGTGAACAAGACTTGTGAGTGTGGAGGGGCTGTCATATGTAAGCAGTCCGGATCCGGGCACTGTGAAAGTAGCATTTTTGGGGATCATCTGGTCCGCCACTGAGGCAATGTTGCTGTCAAAGTAGCCAAAAATGTGCCTGTTGCATGATCATTTAGATGCCATCCCCACAGGTGAAGCCACTACTCCACGAGATGAAGAA
The DNA here is from genome assembly GCF_002162155.2 of Triticum dicoccoides. Lineage (NCBI taxonomy): Eukaryota > Viridiplantae > Streptophyta > Magnoliopsida > Poales > Poaceae > Triticum > Triticum dicoccoides. The sequence goes on from NW_021217521.1 coordinate 1,349, forward strand.
GACACCCCATCCCACACACCTTGCCAATCTCCGCCAATGTATGGGCAAGCGCCCGGGAACCGCCGTCCGGTCACTATAATTGTCACCTATTGAATCTATGCTTAGGTCTAGACGTCTAGATGTGCATTGGTGTATGCATGTTAATTGTCGATAATTTGAAAAATAGTCAACCTACACGGACCGGATGAACTAGCTAATTAAATTCTAATGAAAAAGCAACTCGATTAACCAAGTAGCAGACACCAGTCATATTATTCTGATAGACATATGCATAATGCGTGTTTGAACTCTATTTCCATCTTCAAATGATGAATCGGTAAATCTGACTGCACAGATTTTTGCAAAGAAAAATTTAAAGCGTGTGGCATGACTCCACCTTGGGTGGTTAAGCCTCAAGGTTCATGCATGCGCATACATGCTTGTTTCTGGCGTGTTGCCGAGTTTGATGTGTGACTCTTGGACCCTATCAAAGAACGTGTTAGTGATTAAATTAGTTAACGTGTACGGACTGCACAAATCTAATATTCTCAATTTGCTAAACTTGTTCACTGTCCGGCTTGACTATGCAGCGACAAATTGTTCTTGCCGGCTGGCGGCTAGGTGGTTACATTCCGTGCACCACAGTGTCATCAAGCGTAAAAGACATCTACTGTAGGTAACATCTATTGGGTTAATATTTGATGCCATCTGTTCCTATTATCAATATTTTATTTTACTTAACAAGCTGTAGGAAACGACGGGCCTTTCCTCGCAGCTCCATGGTAGAGAATATTCCAAACCCAAACCAGAATAACAAGACAATAGATGAATAAGGTACCACTACCATCAAACGCGTGACATTGATGGTCCGGAGAAAATTATCAAATGTCGTGGCATGGTGAAGTTTTCAAAGCACGGGAAACATATTCTTTTGAGGATGAAATCAAAGCTAGAGGCAGATAGATCCCTAGATAGCTAAGAGCAGCATCTACACGACATCAAATCCGGGCACTCAAACGTCCATGGACGCGTCCACAGACAGTAATCAGTCACATCTTAAAATATGTCCACTGCATCCAAGTACCTAAAACGTGATACGTCAAATCCACACAAACTTGTAGAATTAATCCGAGATGCTTGGTCGATCATCCGAGGACCAAGCAATCTTACGAACACGACATCAAGATTTGTTAACAAGTTTCACCATTATGGCTACATCCCGGGTCTGACTACAAGCGCTCCTCCCCGTGACACCGTCACAAATACTGCACACCGGCCACCCAGGCGCCGGCAGTGGCGGAGCTGGTACCCGGCGACCCGGGGCAGCTGCCCGGGCTCCTAGCCCAGCAGCACTTGATAGTGACTAATAAACCACGTCCTAATTAGCAGAGTTTGGCGTTATTTGCCCGGGCAAAAAGTTCCTAGGTGGCCAAGCCTTGCAAAAAGTTCCTAGGTGGCCAAGCCTTGCACCGTAGTCCGAA
>NW_021217522.1:0-894 GCF_002162155.2 Triticum dicoccoides
GCTCCGGACGAATTTGAAGGTGATTCCACTTGGGTTGGAAAGTGCACGAAATCTAGTTTCCAACAAAAAAAGAATCACCCAATTCGGAGTCCGTATGAAAAACTTGTGTGCGTTTTGAGTCAGGTATGTCTGTGTAGTCCGAATCTGAATCCAGAACGTGAGAGACTTGGACTCTATCTTCTCTTGGGCCAAAAGTGACGTGAGAGAACTTTTTGGACAGCAAATAAACATCTCTTTCTTCCTTATCTTCATATGTGGATTGTACAAATGTCCCATACACCTGCAATTAGACAAAACACAAAAGTGTGTGAAGTATTTTTGTTCTGGATAACACAAATAGATTGTTGAATAGTTTGCACTAGAAATCACCTGACAAATATGCATATATGCAATATTTTTGGTCATATCCAAGGTAGTCATGTCCTCATCATCCTCCCGTTCTTGAAAATAAAGCCGTCCTCGGCGTTGCTTAATCTAAAATGTGGCTAACAAAAAAGACAAGGTGTACATGTTGTATATGTATATGTCATCCATTTTTACTTCCCTTGATTTTTGCATATATGACACATGAATAGATGAGTAACTTGCATAGTTCATAAAATCTAAAGCCAAAAAATTAGCACAAGAAGTAGAAGGCATGAAAATATTGCAACTCAGTTTGCACATATAAGTGAAGCTCTTATTCATTTCAAAAGATTGACAATGTTCATCATTAAACCATCCCAACATTGGTGAATAAACCTTACTTGCATCAAATTTACATGCTACAACATGCTTAAATAAGCAAACATGCAATAAGTCATTCAACACAGAATCATCACCAAGATTAGAGGTCATATCAAAATGATTAAACATTGGTTCTTTTGCATCAATAGTTAATTCAATGGGTGCACT
>NW_021217523.1:0-2242 GCF_002162155.2 Triticum dicoccoides
ACCCTGTTCCGGCACCCTGCCGGAGGGGGATCCCATCACCAGAGGCCATCTTCATCATCTCGGCGCTATCCATGACGAGGAGGGAGTAGTTCACCCTCGGGGCTGAGGGTATGTACCAGTAGCTATGTGTTTGATCTCTCTCTCTCGTGTTCCCGCTATGGCACGATCTTGATGTATCCCGAGCTTTGCTATTGTAGTTGGATCTTATGATGTTTCTCCCCCTCTACTCTCTTGTGATGAATTGAGTTTCCCCTTTGAAGTTATCTTATCGGATTGAGTCTTTTATGAGAACACTTGATGTATGTCTTGCCGTGATTATCTGTGGTGACAATGGGATATCATGTGCCACTTGATGTATGTTTTGGTGACCAACTTGCGGGTTCCTCCCATGAACCTATGCATAGGGGTTGGCACACGTTCTTGACTCTCCGGTAGTAGCTTTGGGGCATTCTTTGAAGTAATTTTATGTTGGTTGGATGAATCTGAGATTGTGTGATGTATATCGTATAATCATGCCCACAAATACTTGAGGTGACAATGGAGTATGTAGGTGACATTAGGGTTTTGGTTGATTTGTGTCTTAAGGTGTTATTCTAGTATGAACTCTTTTATAGATCGATCCGAAAGAATAGCTTTGAGGTGGTTTCGTACCCTACCATAATCTCTACGTTTGTTCTCCGCTATTAGTGGCTTTGGAGTGACTCTTTGTTGCATGTTGAGGGCTTGTTATATGATCTATCTATGTTATTATTGTTGACAGAACTTGCACTAGTGAAAGTATGAACCCTAGGCCTTGTTTCCTACCATTGCAATATCGTTTACGCTCACTTTTACCACTTGTTACCTTGCTGTTTTTATTATTTCAGATTACAAAAACCTATATCTACTATCTATTTTGCACTTGTATCACAATCTCTTCGCCGAACTAGTGCACCTATACAATTTACCATTGTATTGGGTGTGTTGGGGACACAAGAGACTCTTTGTTATTTGGTTGCAGGGTTGTTTGAGAGAGACCATCTTCATCCTACGCCTCCTACGGATTGATAAACCTTAGGTCATCCACTTGAGGGAAATTTGCTACTGTCCTACAAACTTGTGCACTTGCAGGCCCAACAACGTCTACAAGAAGAAGGTTGTGTAGTTGACATCACTTCACAGAAGAATTATGTCCTGGAAGCACCGCTGGGTGCCAAACATGCTGCAGGAGCAACACCAGATGTTGTGAACGTCTGGCAGAGCAAAGCTGATGACTACTCGATAGTTCAGTGTGCCATGCTTTACGGCTTAGAATCGGGACTTCAACGACGTTTTGAACGTCATGGAGCACATGAGATGTTCCAGGAGTTGAAGTTAATATTTGAAGCAAATGCCCGGATTGAGAGATATGAAGTCTCCAATAAGTTCTATAGCTGCAAGATGGAGGAGAATAGTTCTGTCAGTGAACATATACTCAGAATGTGTGGGTATAACAATCACTTGATTCAACTAGGAGTTAATCTTCCAAATGATAGCGTTATTGACAGAATTCTTCAATCACTGCCACCAAGCTACAAGAGCTTCATGATGAACTATAATATGCAAGGGATGGAAAAGAAAATTCCCGAGCTCTTCGCAATGCTAAAAGTTGCGGAGGTAGAAATCAAGAAGGAGCATCAAGTGTTGATGGTCAATAAGACCACCAGTTTCAAGAAAAAGGGCAAAGGGAAAAAGAAGGGGAACTTCAAGAAGAACAGCAAACAAGTTTCTGCTCAGGAGAACAAACCCAAGTCTGGACCTAAGCCTGAGGCTGAGTGCTTCTACTGCAAGCAGACTAGTCACTGGAAGCGGAACTGCCCAAGTATTTGGCGGATAAGAAGGATGGCAAGGTGAACAATGGTATATGTGATATACATGTTATTGATGCGTACCTTACCAGAGCTCGCCGTAGCACCTGGGTATTTGATACTGGTTCTGTTGCTAATATTTGCAACTCCAAACAGGGACTACGGATTAAGCGGACACTAGCTAAGGACGAGGTGACGATGCGCGTGGGAAATGGTTCCAAAGTCGATGTGGTCGTCGTCGGCACGCTACCTCTACATCTACCTTCGGGATTAGTTTTAGACCTAAATAATTGTTATTTGGTGCCAGCGTTGAGCATGAACATTATATCTGGATCTTGTTTGATGCAAGACCGTTATTCATTTAAATCTGAGAATAATGGTTGTTCTATTTATATGAGTAATATCTTTTATGGTCA
>NW_021217524.1:0-1585 GCF_002162155.2 Triticum dicoccoides
GGCACTAGTGTACACATTAGTGCCGGCTGAAATTCCAACCGGCACTATTGTGCTTCACATTTGACCCTTTTTCTACTAGTGGGTGTTCCTTCCTCACCCTTAGGTGCATAAAATGTTGTAAACGGAGTGACAAGATACATCTTCCTGGCTTCAATTTTAGTTTCTGGTTGTGCTTCTATTTTACTTCTATTGCTTTGTTTCTTTCACTAGTTTTGTGATAACTTTCCTTTTTCAAGCAATGGGCATGAGAACATGGAGGAAAGCCTAGACTTCCTGGCCTCTAAATTTAAGGGCCAAGATTGTTTTGTGTTTTCCTAATGCCGCCCAGGCCCCTAGATTAAGCATGTTCTAACGGAAATAGATGTGTTGATTTTCTTGTCAAGATTTGCTTTCTTGTTGGAACTATTGTTCCTAGGAGTAAACATGGCACATGCTCTGCTTATTTAATTTCAATAGGAATTTATCAGAATTAGTTAACCGTGTGATGTGATTTGACTTGGCGTTGAGTCTTTTGTTGGCCCGAACTTTCACATTACTCAGTGAAATAGCAAAAACACGTCGACGAACGATCGTCACAATAGAAATGTAAGCAAAAGTAGTAAAATGATTCTTCGGATCAACCAATATGCAAGAAGACCAAAAAATACAACTTACAAACGGGATCGACTAGATCGAACCGTGCGCGTAGCAGAAACTAAATCTCTCAGATATTAGCAAACGAACACATATATTTGGCGTGCCCGAACATGATACTGTTCTGATATTCTCCTCAAATCTAATGAGAACAAAATTGTGCCTTACATGGTCGTACACAACCTCTTTTAGAGGCAACCCAAACATAACCAAACCGACTACGAAACACTCTCTTTCTCTCTTCCATCCAAACTAATCAAGGTTTTACAAATTAATGATTCGGCCACGTTGATTACATAGGATCCTCTTATCTTACCTAACAAAACTAGATAGACTAACAAATAATGTGACTCCATGCATGTGACCTTTTGACTCCAAAAAATTAAAGGACCCCAATAACGAACGGACATTCGATCTGGGTAGCTCTCCGATCGAACTAAATGTTCCCTGACAACCATCGAATTGACCGAACAAAAATGTTCGATGTGATAGCGACTCCACATCGAACGAAAACTTATCCTTTTGGACCGATCGGATCAAAGCCTTATGGATTAAACTCCACACGTTAAAAACACCAGGACCCGATAAACTTGACTACACACATGAAGCAATATGAATTTGTACATAACGAATTTGACCTCTTCTTTCTTTGGTTCTATTGATGGGGGCTCAATACAAAAAGCGCCAACCTGCGACGTATATGGAATAGTATGGTCTATGGTCATATCAATGTGCTTGTTTGTGATTAGAATGAAAATCCATGAGATGTTAGTTGGAGGTTCCTTGTCAACCGGATCGTGAAGTGTGATACTTGTGCAAAGTTTGTGCACATATGTGATATGTCATGTTCTCCACTCCCCCTGCTCACTCCTAATAAGAAACAAATCGAGTGGTTCCATCAACAGTTCCTAGGCCCCGCCGCCGCCGCCGACCGCCGGCCGCCCCTGCCCCC
>NW_021217525.1:0-1585 GCF_002162155.2 Triticum dicoccoides
GGCACTAGTGTACACATTAGTGCCGGCTGAAATTCCAACCGGCACTATTGTGCTTCACATTTGACCCTTTTTCTACTAGTGGGTGTTCCTTCCTCACCCTTAGGTGCATAAAATGTTGTAAACGGAGTGACAAGATACATCTTCCTGGCTTCAATTTTAGTTTCTGGTTGTGCTTCTATTTTACTTCTATTGCTTTGTTTCTTTCACTAGTTTTGTGATAACTTTCCTTTTTCAAGCAATGGGCATGAGAACATGGAGGAAAGCCTAGACTTCCTGGCCTCTAAATTTAAGGGCCAAGATTGTTTTGTGTTTTCCTAATGCCGCCCAGGCCCCTAGATTAAGCATGTTCTAACGGAAATAGATGTGTTGATTTTCTTGTCAAGATTTGCTTTCTTGTTGGAACTATTGTTCCTAGGAGTAAACATGGCACATGCTCTGCTTATTTAATTTCAATAGGAATTTATCAGAATCAGTTAACCGTGTGATGTGATTTGACTTGGCGTTGAGTCTTTTGTTGGCCCGAACTTTCACATTACTCAGTGAAATAGCAAAAACACGTCGACGAACGATCGTCACAATAGAAGTGTAAGCAAAAGTAGTAAAATGATTCTTCGGATCAACCAATATGCAAGAAGACCAAAAAATACAACTTACAAACGGGATCGACTAGATCGAACCGTGCGCGTAGCAGAAACTAAATCTCTCAGATATTAGCAAACGAACACATATATTTGGCGTGCCCGAACATGATACTGTTCTGATATTCTCCTCAAATCTAATGAGAACAAAATTGTGCCTTACATGGTCGTACACAACCTCTTTTAGAGGCAACCCAAACATAACCAAACCGACTACGAAACACTCTCTTTCTCTCTTCCATCCAAACTAATCAAGGTTTTACAAATTAATGATTCGGCCACGTTGATTACATAGGATCCTCTTATCTTACCTAACAAAACTAGATAGACTAACAAATAATGTGACTCCATGCATGTGACCTTTTGACTCCAAAAAATTAAAGGACCCCAATAACGAACGGACATTCGATCTGGGTAGCTCTCCGATCGAACTAAATGTTCCCTGACAACCATCGAATTGACCGAACAAAAATGTTCGATGTGATAGCGACTCCACATCGAACGAAAACTTATCCTTTTGGACCGATCGGATCAAAGCCTTATGGATTAAACTCCACACGTTAAAAACACCAGGACCCGATAAACTTGACTACACACATGAAGCAATATGAATTTGTACATAACGAATTTGACCTCTTCTTTCTTTGGTTCTATTGATGGGGGCTCAATACAAAAAGCGCCAACCTGCGACGTATATGGAATAGTATGGTCTATGGTCATATCAATGTGCTTGTTTGTGATTAGAATGAAAATCCATGAGATGTTAGTTGGAGGTTCCTTGTCAACCGGATCGTGAAGTGTGATACTTGTGCAAAGTTTGTGCACATATGTGATATGTCATGTTCTCCACTCCCCCTGCTCACTCCTAATAAGAAACAAATCGAGTGGTTCCATCAACAGTTCCTAGGCCCCGCCGCCGCCGCCGACCGCCGGCCGCCCCTGCCCCC
>NW_021217526.1:0-1672 GCF_002162155.2 Triticum dicoccoides
CCCTCGAGATTCGGATTGGCTAGAAAATAGGTGCGGGTGGTCTTTGCGGAGATCATCCTCTCGTTCCTAGGTGGCTTCATCCTCGGTATGGTGGCTCCACTGAACTTTGCAAAACTTAATAACCTTACTACGGGTGACTCGGCTGGCAAACTCAAGAATCTTAACTGGCTTCTCCTCATAAGTCAAATCACTGTCCAACTGAATTGCCTCCAAGGGTACTGTATCTCTTAACGGTATATCGACCATCTCAGCATGACACTTCTTCAATTGTGAAACGTGGAACACATCGTGGACTCCTGACAGTCCCTCAGGTAATTCCAACTTGTAGGCAACTTCTCCCATTCGTTCCAAGACACGATACGGTCCTACAAATCTCGGGGCTAACTTTCCCTTAACTCCAAAATGTTTCACTCCTCTCAAGGGTGATACTCATAGATATGCTCTGTCTCCAATTTCATATGTTACCTCCTTCCGTTTCGAGTCTGCGTAACTCTTCTGCCTGGACCGAGCAATCTTCAGTCTATCACGAATTAGTTTAACCTTCTCCTCAGACTCCTTGATCAAGTCTGGTCCAAACAACTGCCTGTCTCCTACCTCATCCCACATCAATGACGTTCTGCACCTGCGTCCATACAGAGCTTCAAACGGTGCCATCTTCAAACTAGCTTGGTAGCTATTATCGTACGAGAACTCTGCGTAAGGCAAATTGTCATCCCAGCTAGATCCATAATCTAGCGCACGGGCTCTCAACATGTCCTCCAAAATCTGATTGACTCTCTCAGTCTGTCCATCCGTCTGCGGGTGAAACGTTGTACTGAACTCCAATCTTGTTCCCAAAGTCTGGTGTAACTGATGCCAAAACTTTGAAGTAAACTGTGTTCCTCTATCTGATACGATGGTCCTCAGAACTCCATGCAGACATACGATCCTGGACATATATATCTTGGCCAACTTCGCACTTGTATAGGTGGTTTTCACTGGGATAAAGTGAGCCACTTTGGTCAAGCAATCAACTACTACCCATATAGAATCATATCCTGCTTTGGTTCTGGGCAATCTGGTGATAAAATCCATGCCAAGTTTATCCCCACTTCCATTCGGGTATCGGCATAGGCTGTAACAGTCCTGCTGGCTTCTGATGCTCTGCCTTTACTCTTTGACAAACATCACATACGGCTACATACTCGGCGATATCCTTCTTCATACCAGTCCACCAGAAACGTTCCTTCAAATCCAAATACATCTTGGTGTTTCCGGGGTGTATCGAGTATGGTGAGTCATGAGCCTACTGAAGTATTAATTTCCTGATCTCTGGGTTATTGGGTACATAAACTTGGTCCTCAAACCATAAGGTATCATGCTCACCCTCACGAAAACCTTTGTCCTTTCCTTTGCTCATCTTCTCCTTTATCTCGGCAATCTCTTTGTCATCCTTTTGAGCCTCTCGAATCTTGCCCAATAATGTAGACTGAACCTCCATTGTTGCAACGAAACCTCTTGGAACAATCTCCAATCGAAGTCCCATGATATCCTCTTCTAACTCCTTCGGTAGTCCCTTACTTTCAAGGATATTAGCATAACTCTTTCGGCTCAAAGCGTCTGCTACGACATTGGCTTTCCGGGATGATAGTGTAGCTTCATATTGTAATCCTATATAAGCTCCAACCATCTC
>NW_021217527.1:0-891 GCF_002162155.2 Triticum dicoccoides
TGCTAGATGAACTCCTAGATGATCTTGGTGAAACGAGTAGGAAAATTTTTGTTTTCTGCAACGTTCTCCAACAGTGGCATCATGAGCTAGGTCTATGCGTAGTTCTTCTTGCGCGAGTAGAACACAATTTGTTGTGGGCGTCGATTTGTCAACCTTCTTGCCGTTACTAGTCCTTTCTTGCTTCAGCGGTATTGTGGGATGAAGCGGCCCGGACCAACCTTACACGTACGCTTACGTGAGACCGGTTCCACCGACTAACATGCACTAGTTGCATAAGGTGGCTGGCGGGTGTCTGTCTCTCCTACTTTAGTTGGAGCGGAATCGATGAACAGGGTCCTTATGAAGGGTAAATAGAAGTTGACAAATCACGTTGTGGCTTTAACGTAGGTAAGAAAACGTTCTTGCTAGAACCCTAATTCAGCCACGTAAAAACTTGCAACAACAATTAGAGGACGCCTAACTTGTTTTTCAGCAAGTGGTTTGTGATATGATATGGCCAAAGTTGTGATGAATGATGAATGATCTATATGTGATGTATGAGATGTTCATGCTATTGTAATAGGATTCACGACTTGCATGTCGATGAGTATGACAACCGGCAGGAGCCATAGGAGTTGTCTTTATTCTTTTAATGACCTGCGTGTCATCGAGAAACGCCATGTAAATTACTTTACTTTATTGCTAAACACGTTAGCCATAGTAGTAGAAGTAATAGTTGGCGAGCAACTTCATGGAGACACGATGATGGAGATCATGATGATGGAGATCATGGTGTCAAGCCGGTGACAAGATGATCATGGAGCCCCAAGATGGAGATCAAAGGAGCTATGTGATATTGGCCATATCATGTCACGTTTATTATTTGATTGCATGTGATGTTTATCATGTTTT
>NW_021217528.1:0-1063 GCF_002162155.2 Triticum dicoccoides
GATGGAGTGAAACGGATGACGAAGGTTTACTAGGTAGGCAAAAATTCCACACCTAAGAGGGTGTGAACGGTTGTCAACGTAGCAAGGAGTTAAGTTGACATGACACCATAATGATGCACCTTAGGGAAGGTGACTCGAAGATATATCCCCTTAAGTGGCAAAAAGAATTACCTTTGATTCAAAGATCCTTGAAACTCTTTATACCAGCTTAAGGCAAATCATAATCGATCATTTAGAGGGGTTCGGTAGAATGGCATACCCGAACTTGGATGATGTGGATTACCTTGTTGAAGACAACGTAATGGATGAATTTGCTTATCACCGGAAATGGAAGAGACCCATGGTAGAATGGCACATTGGCGGTGCAAGCTGAGGACAAAATGCAAATGCTGGGAAAGATTCTGGTAACTGGGGAAGAACCCAACAATAGAGAGTGAATTCACTGTTTGAAAAGATCATAGCATTGCCGAGGAAACTGAGAGCATCCCAATTAGTGTCGATGATAACACCTAGCGCTTGTGCGTGCTCTCAAGAACTTGAGCAATTCCATAATCATTAAGGTTTTACCAACATCCGTGTCAAGGGTCCGGTAACACAACTTACTACCATGATGAATGGTGATGGAGGATGCAGATGCAAATGAAGATAACACCTTCTCAGATTTCACCCTTGGCGGGGCCAAGGAAATAAAATCTGGATGATCGACCGAGAGACATTTAGCACTCCGCTTCTAATGTTCTCCTTGATGTGCTAGTGTAACCCATTCATAGATATGGTTTGATATCTAAAACATCAAGTAAAAAGGTCGGACTTCGGGAACACAAAAATCCATAGGGGCAACTAGGGAGTAAATCCTACAAAATCCCTATGGGGAGGTGGCCAACTTCTTCAATCAAGATACTACAATAATAGGTCTTTCGGCTGGGTGGTGCTGGCCACGACATCCACTTTACCAGTTATCGAGGAACCAATATTATAGTTCTTGGGAAATGTTCCAAACCATCATATCTGCCTGAGATTCAGATCTGGTTGGTGTCAGGATATTCCAGACTCATCGAGTCTA
>NW_021217529.1:0-4998 GCF_002162155.2 Triticum dicoccoides
TCTGGGTATAACCCTTGGCCACAAGCCGTGCCTTGTACTTTTCAATCGTACCATCAGGTCTAAGCTTCTTCTTGAACACCCACTTACATCCTACAGGTTTTCACCCATGAGGACGGTCAGTGATCTCCCAGGTTCCGTTATCTAAGATGGAATCCATCTCGCTACATACAGCTTCCTTCCAGTAGTCAGCATCAAGAGATGCACAGGCTTCTGAAATAGTCCTGGGTGTGTCATCCACGAGGTACACAATGAAATCATCACCAAAGGACTTTGTAGTCCTATGTCTCTTACTCCTCACAGGAGTTCCATTGTCACCCTCAACAGGATTCTCAACGTGTTCCATCGCAATGGTGGGTTCAGGAATTACAGTGAATTCCTCACTAGATGGAGTAGGTGTCTCCTGATTTGATGAACTCGACATATCCTTCATAGGAAATATGTCCTCAAAGAAAGTTGCATCATTCGACTCCATAATCATACCAACATGCATGTCGGATACCTCAGATTTTATTATAAAAAATGTATAGCCGATGCTATTAAAAGCATAGCCAAGAAGAACACAACCCATGGTTTTTGGTCCAAGCTTGCGCTTCTTGGGAATTGGTATATTGACTTTCGTCAAACAACCCCAAGTACGTAGGTAAGAGAGTTTCAACCTTTTCCTTTAACATTCCTCAAATGGAGTCATGGTCTTACGCTTTGTGGGAACTCGGTTTAGGACATGACACACAGTCATTAGCGCCTCCCCCACCATTCCTTGGATAGACCCGAAGTGTCTAACATGGTGTTAACCATATCAGTTAGAGTTCGGTTCTTTCTTTCGGCTACCCCATTTGACTGGTGTTAACCATATCCAGTTTGATTATACCATGTTCCGCACAAAACAGATCAAATTCATTGGAAAAATACTCTCCACCATGATCGGACCTAAGCCGTTTAATTTTTCAATCATGTTGGTTCTCTGCCTCAGCTTTATAGTTTTTGAAGAAAGCCAAAGCCTCATCTTTTGATTTCATAAAATACACATAACAATATCTAGTGGAGTCATCAATCAACGTCATGAAGTATCTCTTTCCACCTTTTGTCAACACGCCATTCATCTCACAAATATCAGAATGTATATGCTCTAGTGGCGCCAAGTCTGTTGCCTCTGCAGTCTTATGGGACTTGCGAGGTTGCTTAGCTTGCACACATACTTGGCACTTAGAGCCTTTGACAGTAGAGATTTTCGGAATTAAAATCATATTGGCTAGCCACGTCATGCAACCAAAGTTAATGTGACAAAGTCGTGAATGCCAAATATTAGACTCATTGTTGTGGCAAACATTATTAATAACTTTAGTGCAAATATCTAACAAAGACATGCGAAACAAGCCTCCGCTCTCATAACATTTTCCAACAAATTGTCCATACTTAGAAATTACAACTTTATTGGATTCGAAAACCAACTTAAAACGATCTCGCCATAAACGGGAACCGCTAACGAGATTTTTATTGATGGACGGCACATGATGAACGTTCTTCAGACGCACGGTCTTACCCGAAGTAAACTTCAGATCGACCATACCAACACCTTGAACGATGGCATGTGACCCGTTCCCCATCAGCACGGGAGAAGTCCCCGTGGCCTAGTAAGAAGAAAACATGGAGGCATCAGCACAAACATGTACATTGGCACCAGTGTCAATTAACCAATCAGGGGTTTGGAATACTGAAAGGATGGTAGGAAAAATACCGTACCCTGATTCCTTCATATCAGTATCACCGATGACAACATTAGAGGACTTGCCGCTCTTCTCATGTTCGCGCTCCTCAAAGCGGTTAGGACACTTCGGAGCCCAGTGATTAGGATCACCGCAGACATGGCAAAGTCCCTTCCCCTTCTTATGAGAGTTCTTCTTGAAGTTGGTAGAATGTTATGGCTTGTTCTTTGTATCAAACTTGCCTTTGCCCTAAGTTTTGTTCTTGTTGTTTTTGAACTTGTTGGGCTGGAAGTTCTTCTTCTGTACCATGTGGGCACTAGAACCTCCCTCAGCAACTCGAGCACGTGTATACTTTCCTCTCGCCTTCTCTTCAACATCAAGAGTACCAATGAGATCCGCAACGAAAAACTCCTATCTCTTGTGTTTCAGGGAAGTAGCAAAATTGTTCCACGAAGGTGGAAGCTTGGCAATGATGCCTCCGGCAACAAATTTGTTCGGCAACACACACTTGAAGTACTCAAGTTCTTTTGCGAGCGACTGTATCTCATGAGCCTGCTGTACAATAGGGCGCTCATCAGTCATCTTGGAGTCATAGAATTGCTCCTTGACATATAACTCGCTGCCGGCGTCCGAGGCACCAAACTTGGCCTCGAGCGCAGCCCACATGTTCTTGCCGTTGTCAAACGACATATAAGAATCAACAATGGAGTCATCAAGAACACTCAGAAGAGTGCCTTTAAAGAGGGTATTGATCTTCTTGAAAGCTTCCAGCTGTGCTGGATTAAGATCGCCCTCAGGCTTGCCCTTGGTGGCGTCATAGCAGCCCATGATCTGAAACCAGTAGACTACTCTGGTGCGCCACCTCTTATATTGCGCCCTCTTAAAGGCATGCGGCTTTCAGATGCGCAGCAAAACCACTCGGAGTACATTTCCTATAATCAGGTTTTTGGATTGTTGGAAAAATGAGCAAATTACTACGAGATTTTATCCGAATAAATAGGAAATAGATCATGACAGCAATAGCAGAGATTAAACTAATCATGCGAACTACCATAGTAGATGAACAGATCACATCTAGGGCACATATACTAGAAACATGAATTCTACCACGATCTCGAACAAGAAGGATAGAATAACATACGGTGCAGTGGGTGTAGCACCGCCGGCGTCGGGGAAGAAGTCGTCGTTCGCGAAGTCGTCGCTGCCAGCAGTCGTGCGAGTGCGCTCCCCAAAAACCTGATCGCCCCTCTCCCGTACAGGATCACGAGAGGCGGGGTTCCGGAGGTCTGCTGTCCCTTCTCCCGGTGGACGTCGAAAGGAGGGATGGAGAAAACTTGCTTGGCGGCGCAATGATCTGTAACGGTGGTGAGAAACCATATGAAGCAGCGGCGGCTAGGGTAGACGTCTGCCTGACTATATAGTGCGGGCCGGGTAGGTCGTGGGAGTAAACCCCACGTCCGAGTCGCCACGATCCAAAAAAATCGAAAACGGTTCAGTAATTAACGCGTCCATTAATTATTAATTAATGACTCATTAATTTTTCCCGAGCAGCAAAAATATAGACAACGTCCTCGGCTCGGCTCAATCCCGCAACCCGCGGCGCGGCGCGGCACGACGAGGCGTGGCGAGCGAGGAGGAGGAGCGCGCGTGTAGGTATCCTCTTCTCATGCTCATACAAGTGGTAGAAGAGCTCACCTTATAAAGAGGTGCAACTCTCTCAACTTCCGGGGTGGGACTAAACTTTAGTCTCACTCACTCCACTCACATGTGTGCATAAATGAGTGAAGAGAATTTCAGAATTTTAATTGAGCTTTGGGCCAAAGGCCTACTAGCAAAATTCCAACAAACACTACTCTAATTTGTAGTAACCTCTACGAACCGAGCGTTCCAAAGTTATGCTATATCAGTCAATCGTTTTATTTCCTTGTCATGGCTAATCAATCAAGAAGATATAGAATGCATAAATCATTGTCCATTTCTAGAGAGTTCAAATTGAGCTTTGGTGGCGGACAACAGAAAGAACAAACAAAATTATATTTGTCCTACTAAGTTCGTTTTGGAACTTTTACTGAAATAAGGTATACATATGAAATAAGAAAGAACCTACTTAGGTGCAATTATCTCAAAAAGATCCAAACCAATGTAACATATATATTCGCATTCAGAAATTAATCTTCCATGACACTAATCAATTTTTGGATGGCAATTTTCTTCATAACACCAATCGGTACTCCCACCATTATTTACTCTTCGCTCACTCCTGCTTCATATTCCCTCGTCCAGAATCCAGCACCTCCGTCTGAGCCTCTTGTGTATACATGTGCAAGATCGTCCCGTATATACCATGATGCACATCACCGTTTGCAATGGAAGAAAGCTAAAGAGGTTAATTAAAATAACATCTTGGGAACAAATTCTATGGAGACAAGTCCATAGGTAGTGGTACTCTAGCCAGGAACCAATATTTTTTGATCTCCAATGTAGTCCTTTCATGCTTGTTATCTGGATGTCATGTGATGAAAAATAGCCATGCACCGATCATACATGTTCTATCTGTTTGAGAATGCAACAAAGGTATGCACGCACATGCAAGGGCTAGTACTTACATGAGAGCAATTTGAGAGAATCGATCAACACCTGCCTCAGTTGCTAGTTTCTGATGTCGTTGGGTAGGTTGCAGTGCGAACCAGGCTAGCGGTACTTCCAGCCCTGTGACGTCTTCGTTTCAGTTTTATCAATCCCTCAATTGGCGCCCATACCAAGAGAGAAGGGTGGGATGGTGCGATCGTAGAACATGACAAATTTTACTATGTAGTACATGCAGAGCAATTAGGTGGTCTGTTGTTTTTACTTGCTCCTGTATTTAGTACGTGAACATGAAAGGCTAGGTTAAGTGTTGTCAGCATGAATTAACATAAAAAACTGGCGCTTAAAAGGATGTACCACTCAAGAATACAGAAACAATTTTGAAGTACAAACATAGTGGCCTATTTCCAAAGCATATGTGCCAGCAAACAGACCTGGACTTCAGCACATCAATCAACTGGCCATAGCCAACCAATTGTAGGAGGTCCAGGAGCTGCAGTATAATGAGGCCCATACGTGCTGATGTGAGAAGGATCCTAAAGCAGTTCCATATTTGCTGAAGAAGAAGCAGGTTAAGCTCCACGGTCTGAGCAGCAATATCCCTAGGCGAGTAGTGGCGCGGCAAGGAGGGTGCTGGAGAGCATGGGAGCTGAAAGGAGAGGATGGCATGATGCGGCGGCGGTAGGCTACTAAACCTCATGGGACGTGA
>NW_021217530.1:0-1076 GCF_002162155.2 Triticum dicoccoides
CCCCCCCATCGCCCTGGACTTCCTCCGCGACGCCACGCGACCCCGATGCTCTCTCACTCTCTGGTCCTCTCTTCCCCCTCGCTCCTCTGCTCTCTCTCTCTCTCACGGCCGCCCAAATCAGCCGGTGCCGCCGCTGCAAGGCACCGCGCCCACCGCCGTCCCCTTGCCCCGTGGCTGTGACCCCTAGCTCCGCCTCGCTGTCGTGAAGCTCCACGCCGAAGAACACGCCTGCGGATGCCTAGCAGCGCCGTCGCCGACGCCATCTTCGTCCTCCGCACCGACGGCCGCCGTCGACCGATTCGTCATCACCAGGCCGTCCCCGAGCTCTCTGAGATCACCAACGACCCCGCCGTGAGCTCCTCTACCGACCCCCCCTTCTTCCCTGTCCATTAGCTCATCGTATCCGTCGTTTCCGTCGGGACCGAGACCTCATCGGCGCCGGACTTGTCGCCGTCGTCGTTTTGGTTCACCTCCGTCCAAACCGAGCACGCAGACGTACTCAGAGCGCTCCCAGGAGCCCGTAGCACCCACCAGCCCCTCCTCCCATGCACCATAGCGCCATCTCCGCTGTTGCCCGAGCTCCGGCCGCCGCCGCGAGCTCGACTCCGGCGAGTACAGCGCACCCCGTCCGCTCCTTCCTGCTCCGTTGGATGCGGAAGAGCACGGGCTACGCCCCGGTGGTCTCCGCGCGCTTTTTCGCCGCCTGTAGCCCATTCCGGCGAAGCACCGCCGCGCGGTTTGGTCGTCGCCGGCCGAACCCCGGCGAGGCTGACGTGGCGGTTTATTTAGCACTAATCCCCACCATTAGCCACCTCACCAGCCGCTGACAGCGGGCCCCACCCCTGGTCAAACCCCAGTCAGCGCTGGGTTTGACCGGGATTAACTCCTGTGACACTGACATATGGGGCCCACAGGTCAGATTTGACCTGGACAACGGCCGTTGACTCGCTGACGTCACTGTGACGTCATGCTGACGCAACTAAATCATTTCTGGATTTAATTTAATTCTGAAATTCCAGAAAATTGTAAAAACTTCTAAAAATCATAGAAATTCAACCGTAACTCCAAATTAAATA
>NW_021217531.1:0-1673 GCF_002162155.2 Triticum dicoccoides
GCAGCATTTCTCAAGGGAAGTGGAAGTGATGTCAACGCTCACCCATGTCAATCTTGCTAAGCTCCTCTACTATTGCCGGGAAGGAGATGAGTGGATACTAGTCTACGAGTGGATGGAGAAAAAAAGTTTGAATCTTTACATATTTGGTACTCGTTGCAATGCATGCCATGTTAATCTATCATTATATGTACCCACAACTATTCCTATCTGTTTTTGGCCTCACACACCCATTTGGAAATGCAGGAGAAGAAGGACTCCGTTCCTCACTGAGTTGGGCGCAAAGACGGGAAATAATTCGAGGTGTGGCCATAGGTGTTGAATTTCTTCACGGCAGAGGATTCATTCACAGGGATCTAAAACCTGCGAACATACTTGTCAGTGATACGTGGGTTCCAAAGATAGCAGACTTTGCCACCGCAAAGCTATTTATTGACGAGCAGACAGATTTGACATTAGTACAGACACGGTATGATTAAAATTTCCAACCCATCTAATGTTTTCATATTCATGGTAGACTACCAGGACAAACCTCAATTAACTCCATGTTTTGTGTTAAATGCAGGGGATATGTGGCTCCAGAGTATATAGGGGAAGGGGCCCTGACGTACAAGTGTGATGTATATAGCTTCGGAGTCGTTTTGCTGGAGACAGTCAGTGGCAAAAGGAGAACAAGCAATGCAATGTTCCTTCCTGATGTAAGTCTGCTCAGCACAAAACATACTCCTCCCTGGTGCATCCTCTAGTTTCTCCCCAATGAAAATGGGCCACTAGCTGAGCTTTTTATTCTTTCTTTCTTACAGGCCTGGGAATTGTGGAATCAATGTAAGAGCGGGGAGCTTCTTGATGTGGCGGTGGGTGGTGAACCTGAAGGTGAAGTCTTGTCGGGGCTACTCAGATGCATCCAGATTGGCCTTCTCTGCGTGCAGTATTTGCCAGAGCATAGACCTTCAATGTCTGAAGTTGTGGCAATGCTAAACAACAGCTCACAGCTCCCCAGGCCACTGAAACCCACACCAAACAGCAGACCGGGACCGGGCGCATAGCCAGGACCGAGCCGGACCTTCTTACTATGGCTATTTTGCTCATGTGGACGTGACCCCACGAGCCCAGGCATGGAAGCTACGGTGTAGTGCTTCGGTCTATCAGGGTGAGGCAGAGGCAGTGGCAGTGCAAGAGGAAATAAGCCTAAAACTTACTACCGGTCTGGATCTGGAACTTGCGGCATGAATTTGATGTTTATTGGTGTACTTTAACACCAGATATCGCCATTGTTTTCCTGTCTGGATTTGTGCTTTTTCAAAGTACGACGGGATTGTTGGAACTTACTGCCAGCCTTGGAAGTCGATGTTTTATTCTTGTATATATACTTAAGCACAGTGTATCGCCTTTGTTTTCATTTTCATATTTGTGCTTGTTCAAATATTACTTGGCAGTATTGATTGAACTTTTCTTATGAGAATGATATAATATTTGGGGGTTGTTTTGTATGTCACTTCCATACCTCCATGAGCAGGCTAAACACTGCAAAGTGAACTGTTATGCAGTCTAGTGCATAGCAATCAGGACAGTACGTAGATCTTGTGTGTGCAAGTAACATGATGCAGTACGTTATTGGTTTATAATTTTCATAGATTTCCCCCCAAGATAAAAACAAAAATTAGCTGAGAAAAAAA
>NW_021217532.1:0-1023 GCF_002162155.2 Triticum dicoccoides
GGAATCCTTTCATGTCAAGTTCAGTCTACCCCGACCTCTCTTGCAATGTATTTTCGAGTTCAACATCAATTTTTTCATCTGTTCTGCATCCGTGCTTTTCATGCCAATCTATACATTATTACCACCTCCAACAATCGATTGTCGCATGTAGAATGAAGAAATTGTAATATTTTCTAACAAATAAGTAGTAACTATGGAAAAGGATCACAAGCATTGGAAGATCTTTAAGACTGGCAAGGAACAAACAGGTTTTAAGCCTTTCTAACAAACAACTAACTATGAAAGCCACACTATAACAGCCAGCTATTTCCCCTTACTAAACCCTCTTTTCCAAGCCATATCAAAGCAACAGCACACGTCTTACTATCTATTATATTATTGTTTTTTCTCTCATCAAGCAGACAATACATATGAACATCAAAACGCATCTTGCAAGGCTACCACCTAGCATTATTTGTTCATATGTATCATCTGAAGAAAGAAATAGGCTAGCCATTCCTCCAACAGTTTAAGGGAGCAAAACAAAGAGATAAAAGATCTGTACCACAACACATAGTTGATTTTAAGTGTTGTTCGATAGTGCTAAAACAAACAATAGGTTACCCGTATGGTCACGTATTTATCAAAGAAATCAGTAAAATGGAACAACAATGCATGTCAATTCCCACAAACCAGCCTAGGCACCGTATGAAGGATAACCAAATAAGCCGGGTGACGGATGTCATTGTCAAGGTGCTTACTGCCTCTCCTGCTGCCTCCTGCTCCTTGTCTCCTCCCAGTCAATAACTGAAGGAAATATGCCCTAGAGGCAATAATAAAGTTATTATTTATTTCCTCATATCATGATAAATGTTTATTATTCATGCTAGAATTGTATTAACCGGAAACATGATACATGTGTGAATACATGAACAATAACTATAGTCACTAGTATGCCTCTACTTAACTAGCTCATTAATCAAAGATGGTTATGTTTCCTAACCATAGACATGTGTTGTCATTTGATTAGTGGGATCACATCAT
>NW_021217533.1:0-1016 GCF_002162155.2 Triticum dicoccoides
AGCGGGGTCATATTTCAGGGCCCAATGCATGGTAGTAGCTGTATCTTAAATCACGCATACAGATCTCAGTGCTTAAGGTCGGCTTCAATGAAACAACCCACCATGTACTCCTACATGGCCTCTCATCGATACCTTTACCAAATCGTGTTCACCACACTACTCTCATTACCGACATAATCATTTCACTCTAGCCCATCACCCCGATGAACCAGACCTGACACGACTCTAAGCATAGCAGGCATAGCAAGGTAGGAACAACACATACATATGGCTCAGACAACTCCTACACATGCTAGTGGGTTTCATCTAGTTACTGTGGCAATGACAGGTCATGCAGAGGAAATGGGTTCAACTACCGTAGCACACAGCAGTTTGAAACGCGTTGTCTTAATGCAGTAAAAGAGAGCAGGAGCGAGAACGTGGGATTGTATCGATATGATCAAATGGTTGGTTGCTTGCCTGATGGTTCGATGCACTGATACGGTTCTTCGTTAGGGTAATCACGGTATTCCTCGGAGACAGAACCTGCCGCAGAGAGCACCGATACACAAACATTACCAAATAGTATGCAACAATATGATGCATGCATGAGACATGGCAAAATGAGTGTATTGGGCTAATGCAACTAAAACCAGAAGGGTTTGAACAAATTTGAATCAAGGATTCAAATTTCAAATTCAAATATGGCCTTTTAAAGTGCTTTTCCTTGTTCTGCTTGAAACATCAATTTAACTTGTTTGATCATGCATGAAAATAGTACAGATGGATAGATTGGATTTTTCTGATCATTTTTCATATATAATTTGTCCAATTTGGAGTTACAGAATAAAAGTTATGAATTTTTGAAGTTTAAATTAAATTCTGGAATTTCCTGATTTAAATTAAATCCAGAAAATCAATTACTGCGTCAGCCTGACGTCAGTGTGACGTCAGCAGGTCAACGGAACAGGTCTGGGTCAAACCTGACAGTGGGTCCCGCATGTCAGGGTGATTATTTTAATTAAAACTTAATTAAA
>NW_021217534.1:0-2835 GCF_002162155.2 Triticum dicoccoides
CTGGACTTGCCACTTGTGGGAGTTTGATCCGGCCAAGCACGAGACCTTGCAACAGTTCTTCGGCACTATGCACGAAGACATCTGGAAGGTGCTCTTCAAGGCCAACGAGACGTGGCCGGCGACGACCGAGGACCAGGGGCATGACTTGGCCCATCCCGCTAGTGCGGTAAGTTTTCCATATTTCAAGGTGTATCCTTTACTTGCATACTCAAGGAAGATGTCTAAGCTTCCCTATTTGTTTTTTCAGGGTTGTACAAAGAAGGAGGAGCGGATTCAGTGTCCGGCTCCGCTGCCCTAAGAACCAGCTATCCTGCTTCTGACGAAGATGCTACTTCCGGCTCCCTATCAAGCGCCGGAGAAGAACGCCAAGGGGACCAGGGGTGGTCTCCGCCATAAGGGCAGTTCGGACGTGATGTCCGAAGATGCCAAAACCCACTCCCCTCCCACCACCGGCGACGAGGAAGAGGAGGAAAGCAATTCTCCCCCTGAGGGGGGAAGGAAGAAAAGGGCGGCCTCCACGCATCTGGAGGCAGAGGCATCCAAGAAGGGGAAGGCCTCCGCCACGGACAACTCCACGTGGGAGATTGATAGCAGCTCCGAGTGGCGCCCCAGGGATAAGCCCCTGGCCGAATCGTAAGTACTCGAAGACGCACACAAACACACAGCCTCTTTACTTCATAATTTTAACAGGTTAAATCATGCACTTGCATCCCAGCTTGTTCCGACCTCGAGCGATCCTCATCTTCGAGAAATTCGCTGGCTCTGAAGGTGATGGACAGCGGGTCCCTTCTGGCGGCCTCCTCTCCCAAGTCTATGGAGGACGCTGAAGTGCTATCCCGAAGGACCCTCCCGGCCCAGAGGGAGGCATAGGAGGCCGTCATGATGGCGCCAGAGGATGACACCTCGGCCGCCGGACACATGGGGGAGCAGATCCCCATGGAGACTGGCGATGGGGGCCATATCCAATTAGGCCCCCAGCCGAATACGATCCTGGAGACATATACGGCTCCGGAATCTGGCAAGCAGCCTCCTTCGAAAGAAGAAGGCACACCGATTCCACTGGTGACCTCTGTCCATCTAGAGGCACTAAATACTCTATTGGAAGCGCTGCAAAGTGCTTCCATTGTTGAGGAACACCGTACCCTCATGGGTACGGTGGTTGAGAGGATTCAGTCCGCCAAGAGCAGACTGACTGAAGCCTGCACAAGCCTTCTAACAGGATTTGAGGTAAGTGGCGCAATTGAATAAAAACAAAGTCATAGTTTAGACAGTAGCCCCTGAGACATTGTCCGGTGTTCAAAAAGAAAAGCCGGACAGAGGATCAACTAATTTTGGCAGGAGACTAACCATACGTGTCTATGTGAATAAGCAGGCGTCTTTGCTGGCTGCGACCTCTCATACTGCTGAGGTATCCGGACTAAAGCAGAGTCTGGAGCGGACCGAGGATGAGCTCGGACGCGTGAAAAAATAGTTGGAGGATCATCAAGGTATGCAATGACCTTTTGTAGATCCAGATGGGATGAATGATTTGTACTGACCATAATGCATGATATTTGTTAGGAGCGGCAACCAAGGTGGAGGCCCTCAAGAAGGCGCTGGCCGAAGCCCAGGAGAGAGCGGCAAAGGAACAAGCCGCTCGTGAGAAATACGAGGCCAGGGTTGGTGAGGTCCAGCAGGAGCTCCAGGACGCTGTGCAGAAATGCGAGTCCTTGGAGCGCAATATTGAGGATCAAGAGTCTGAACTTGCCAAGGCCCGCACACGATGCTCGGATTGAAGCCCAAGGCGCCCTCCAGGAAATCTAGGAGGCCAGAAAAATCGTGGCGGGTAAGGCCTTTATTATGCAGAGCAAGTATGTGAAGAGAAGATTTCTCTTACTGGCCCGGATTTGGAGTTCTCCAGGAGCGTTTGCGGATCTGCCGCGTAGCGTTGCCGACGCAGCGGAGTTCTTCCGAGCCAAAGAGGGGAGCTCGACGGAGAAGCTGTTCTGGTCGCAATACCTTATGCCAGAACATCCGGTGCCCTTTAGCGATCAGCTAAAACAGCTGGTGGAACTGCATAGGGTGGCCAAACTAGCCATGAAGGATTTAATAATCCGGCTATGGCCTGCCGAAGTCATACCCAGCAGCTACTTCGGGCTCATGAAGCGGCTGGTCAATGCGTGCCCCCGGCTTGACGTCGTCAAGCGGTCGGTCTGTATCGATGGTGCGCAAATGGCCTTTGCCCGTGTCAAGATACAGTGGGCGAATATGGACGTCGTCAAGCTCGCGACCGAGGGACCACCCGCTGGCAAGGAGCACCGCACGCCGGAGCGGTATTTTGATGATGTCCTCAAGGGATCCCGCATTGTAGAGGGCCAGTGTTCAAAAGACATTATCTTTGAATGAGTACCTTCATGTTATCCTGCCTTGTATGATGAAAACAAGACTGATATGTAATATAATGCTTGCTGTTTATTTTGGAATTTTACCTCCTGTGCGGCCGTTTTATTAAATCTGAGAGTTGGCCAGTTGTCGGCTTCAGCCCCCACGTAGGTAGTACGGGGGTGTTCGGGATGGAATCTAAACACTCTTGATCCAAGAAATTGGTCCTTAAAGGAGGTGTTTAGCGCAACGAGCCAGGCAATTGGACTATGTGGCTTTATCACCCTCACTTAGCCATAGGAGTTTGACAATAGAAATGTAGGCGCGGCCCCAAGTTTTTGTTAGTCTGGACTAAGGTGCTATAGACACATGATCGGGTGAAGGCCGATCCATCGCATAATGTGGAAAAAATCGCAAGAGATTTTAACCTCCGAAGAGCTGACCGACTCACGCCGCATCATGACAGTCATTTTT
>NW_021217535.1:0-677 GCF_002162155.2 Triticum dicoccoides
GTTGAAACTTGGCATGGTATCATAATTTCACCCGCATAGCATATGCGAAAGAGTAGAGAGGGTCACGGCAAAAACTGGACGCACTTCGTGTACAAACTAGACAAACTCTTTCGGAGTATCAGGGTTTCGGACGAGAACTCATCTGTTACACGGGCACTTCAATGTTTTTTAAACTTATTTGAACTCCGGACTTCTTTTGTGTTCAGTATGCAACATTCAAAGCGACGTCATCAATTTCCAACATGTTCTGACATCATTTTTTATTTTTCGGTCATTTACCTAATTGTTTAGAGAGCTAAATGACCGTGAAATTGAAAATAACTACAAAATGAATTCTGAAAATGTTGAAACTTGGCATGGTATCATAATTTCACCCGCATAGCATGTGCGAAAGAGTAGAGAGGGTCACGACAAAAACTGGACGCACTTCGTGTACAAACTGGACAAACTCTTTCGGAGTATCAGGGTTTCGGACGAGAACTCATCTGTTACACCGCCACTTCAATATTTTTTAAACTTATTTGAACTCCGGACTTCTTTTGTGTTCAGTATGCAGCATTCAAAGCGACATCATCAATTTCCAACATGTTCTGACATCATTTGTTGTTTTTCGGTCATTTACCTAATTGTTTAGAGAGCTAAATGGTCGTGAAATTGAAAATCACTACAAAATGAAC
>NW_021217536.1:0-1469 GCF_002162155.2 Triticum dicoccoides
CCCGAGTAGTGGAGGCGGCACCGGCAGAGGCGGCAGTCGCACCCATGGCGGAGCTGGATGAGGTGCCGGCATCGACGACCGGGAGAAGTGCCGACATTGCAGCATCAAGGGCCACTGGGCCCGTGAGTGCCGCAAGAGGTTGGCTGACGAGGATGCCGCAGCCGCGACAAATCTCATGCAGGCTGAAGAGGACGGTGGGCCAGCAATGATGATGGCTTGCGTCGAGACCATGCAGGAGGGCGCAGCGCCTCCAGAGAGCATGGTCCCGACAAGCATCGAAGCCGTGCAGGAGGGCGCACCACCTCCGTCGACCACGGCGCCGACAACCGTCAAGTCTGTGCGGAAGGCACTGAGCTCTTCAAATAATCCCCTCCCAACATCGGTAGTGCTCTCCCCACCAACAACGTTCTCGGGGGCCTATGACTGGGAGGAGATGAAGACCCGGGTGTGGGGGAGCCACACCCCGGCAACCACGTCCCTTGTGACGCTGGTCAAGCCCGTGCAAGTTGGCACGGCAATCGCGGCCCCGACATCTCGGGACCCGACAAGCCCGTGCAAGTTGGCATGGCAAAGGTGTCGCCGACATCCTCAGGACCCAACAAGTCCGTGCTAGGAGGCACGACAACGACGCATATGGTGGGCTGCGTCCCAACCATGATGCTGGCGACCAGTGAGCCCGTGCAAGAGGCATGGTACACTCAGGTCGGCCACACCCCGACAACCAGGTTCTCGGGGTTCTGCAAGCCCTTGTGGGCAACACGGCACTCTTCAACATGCCTCATCTGGGGGGCGATGAAGAGACGGTCATGGGGCGGCCAGGCCTCGACCGTGATTCTGGCGACCATCGAGGCCGTGCAGGAGGCGCGGAGCTCTCTGGTTGGCCACGCTGCAACCCTGACACACTCGGGGTCCATCGAATTCGTGCGGGAGGCACGACACTCTCTGGTCGGGCATGCCCCGACCACGCTGAAGGCAACAGTCGAGACTATGCAGGAGCCACGGTGCTCTATGGTCGTCCACGTCGCAACCCCGACACGCTTGGGGTCCATTGAGTCCGTGCGGGATGCACGACTCACGACTGTCGGGGAGACCCGGCAAGAAAGTCTGTTGGGAAGAGCGACAAGGAGTCCACACTACCTTGGGAGAAGCCACTCCAGGTAGTGCGGTGTCCGACAAGTCATCCCCGGGAAGGGAGTTCCCGGGTAGCTTGACGTCGGACACGGCCGTCCCTGCTGGACCGTGAACGACGAGCATGGCCGTCCCTGCTGGACCGTGAACGTCAAGCTAAGGCAAGCCGAGCGGAGTCTCCTCCGCGGGCTCAGTGGGAAGAAGACCGCGAGGAGGACTGCGAGGAGGAAGACGAGAAGGAGACGAACCTCCTGGGCATCCATTGCCCGGTGCGTCGGTGGTGGGCGGGGCGGCCACCGGAGCAGGGTATGCCAGCGGCGGGTTCTTGACGCCCTCAAGGT
>NW_021217537.1:0-1229 GCF_002162155.2 Triticum dicoccoides
GTCGATCATCCAGATTTTTATTTCCTTGGCCTCGCTAAGGTGAAATCTGAGAAGGTGTTATCTTCCTTTGCATCTGCATCATCCATCATTAGCCATCATGGTAGCAAGTTGTGTTGCCAGGATCCTTGACACGGATGTTGGTAAAACCTTGATGAATGTGGAAATGCTCAAGTTCTTGAGAGCACGCTCAAGCGCTAGGTGTTATCATCGACGCTAACTGGGATTCCTCTCAGTTTCCTCGGCAATGCTATGACCTTTTCAACCAGTGAATTAACTCTCTAGTGTTGGGTTCTTCCCCAGTTACCAGAATCATTCCCAGCATTTGCATTTTGTTCCCAGCTTGCACCGCCAATGTGCCATTCTACCATGGGTCTCTTCCATTTCCGGTGATAAGCAAATTCATCCATTACGTTGTCTTCAACAAGGTAGTCCACATCATCCAAGTCCGAGTATGCCATTCTACCGACCCCCTCCAAACGATCGTCGTGAATTGCCTTAGGCTGGTATGAAGAGTTTTCAATGATCTCTGAATCAAAGGTAATCCTTTTTGCCACTTAAGGAAATAATCTACGAATCACCCTCCTCCAGGATGTTTCGTCGTGGTTTCATGGCAACTAAACTCCTCGCTACGTGGACAATATTTTACCACCTTCTTAAATGTGGAATTGTTGTCTACCTAGTGAACCTTCGTCATCCGTTTCTTTCCACCCCTCTTGATGTGTATCTCGTGTCTCAACTCGAGAGATGGTCCTATGTCTCATTCCATGAGTTGTTCGATCATCGAGGAGATCGACCCTTCTAGAGTCTCCTTCTTCCCTCCATGTCATGTTGGCAGGATTTCTCAGAGCAAGACATCAAGACAAAGATGGTGATCGAATCAACGTTTCTATGAAGTGCACCCTGGATCGTGAAGATTATACTAGTTACGTTTCCCCTTCACCTTACCCTACGCTTGAATCTCGAGACGAGATTCTTGTTTAGTGGGGGTGAGTTGTCACATCCCTAGCTTCAGGCATTGCTCTAGGTTAGCTTCATGTGTGCATCATGTCTATATTTTTGAAACTTGAATTGAGGAATATTGGAAGCCTCAAAACCCTAAATAAAAGAGGGGCAAAAACCCTAGAAATCTCATTCATTGCTCCAAAATGCTCCTCTTAAATGTTTGATAATTTTTGGTAAGGGTTCTGGTCCCAACCAAAATATTGAACATTTTTAAGGAGTTATTTTTG
>NW_021217538.1:0-917 GCF_002162155.2 Triticum dicoccoides
AATGACCTTGAATCGCTGATGGCCCGGTTGAACACGATCCCTGGTCGAGTGCAGGAATGGAAGAAGTCCTCGGCTCGGTGTGGTGCAGATGTTGCTCTGTGTCTTGCCCGAGTCCACTGTAAGGATGCACGAGAAGAGAAGCTGGCGGCCCTTCGGGTGGCCAATACCAAGAAGCACGACTTCAGGTCCTTTATGGAAACTTTCCTTGCAGCTGCCACTCGGATCGCCGACGGAATTGACCTTGATGAATTCGTTGCTCCTTCCAGCCCTCCACAGGAGGGGTAAAAAACTTCTTCTGGCTCGACGCTTTTAAATTTGCCTCGGTATGCCGAGTGGAATTGTAACCGATAAACTTTAACAGGCTTAACGCCTGAGCACTCTCGGTTCCTTTAGATATCGATTCAAACTTGAATTTGGTGCTTGAATATGATTGCCTTTGGCTCGAAATGTCTTTTGCAGGTTCAAAGCAAGGAGCCTTTACTGCAATCGTCTTATTCTTCAGTCCACTTAGGCGAGCACTGGGCTGCAGCTAAGCCCCGAGTGAGAGGTTTACTCTTCACTCGGCAGGATTTCGATAACTTAGGCGAGTGCTTGGACTGCAGCTAAGCCTCCGAGTGAGAGGGTTGCTCTACACTCGGTAGGATTTTTGTAACTTAGGCGAGCACAGGGCTGCAGCTAAGCCCCCGAGTGAGAGGGTTGCTCCTCACTCGGTAGAATTTTATAACTTAGGCGAGTGCTTGGACTGCAGCTAAGCCTCCGAGTGAGAGGGTTGCTCTTCACTCGGTAGGATTTTTGTAACTTAGGCGAGTGCTTGGACTGCAGCTAAGCCCCCGAGTGAGAGGGTTGCTCTACACTCGGTAGGATTTTGATAACTTAGGCGAGCGCAGGGCTGCAGCTAAGCCCCCGAGTGGAAGGCT
>NW_021217539.1:0-976 GCF_002162155.2 Triticum dicoccoides
AGGTCCTTCACAAGCTCAGGGTCACCACCTGGGTCTTTAGCCTACTCGTTGATGTCAACGTCTACATAGAACCCATCAGAAGGGGTTGCAGCGTCTTCTGTAAAAATGTAGATTATAGCAACATGAGTACAAAGGTACTCAGCAAGACTTACATCAGATCCTACATACATGCTTAGTATCAAGAAGGGTTGGTGGAGTTATTGCAGCAAGCCAGCTTTGACTCTTGGCTAGGCTATCCTACGATACTCCAACTTGAAATGGTTTTGCGCACACGAGTCCACTACTCACCAATTCAATACACTACCGAGGATCCGCCTCCGTCTTCCTACGGAAGAGCCATCCTCGGCACTCACTCTTATCTTGAGGCTTTTAGTAGTTTCCATTTACTTGTCTATGAACTGTATAGGCAACCAAGTAGTCCTTTACCGCGGACGCGGCTATTCGAATAGATCATGTTAACCCTGTAGGGGTGTACTTCTTCATACATGTTTCCACCACTTAGCGTCTGCACACGACATGTGCTCTGCAGACTTCAAGCGAAAGCCGACGTGGGTGTAGACCACGACCTACCTAAACACTTAAGCCTCTAGTCCAGGTTTATCGCCTATTCAGGTTCCATCCGCAGGGAGTCCGGCCGAGGTTTCCCATACGGCCCCGAACGATGTGAACAGGGTTCTCGAGATACCTAACGGGTATTCGGTACACCGTGCCACGTACCTACCGCATCACAGCCCACCCCTACGGTCAGCGCTGTCCACGGCCTCCAGTAGACTACAAACACCAGAAACTACTTGCAACTCCTGGACAGAGAGCTAGGGTGAATAAGAAGTCGAGCGGGGTCATATTTCAGGGCCCAATGCATGGTAGTAGCTGTATCTTAAATCACACATACAGATCTCAGTGCTTAAGGTCGGCTTCAATGAAACAACCCACCATGTACTCCTACATGGCCTCTCATCGATACCTTTACCAAATC
>NW_021217540.1:0-1392 GCF_002162155.2 Triticum dicoccoides
TAAGTCAAACAAATGCTTTTTACAATCATCCATATCTTTTAAACCGTAACTCCGATTTGAACATGTTATATATGAAATTTGATTAGAAAAATATGTAGAATATGAATATGAGATTATTTTTACCTGTTAAATATTTTTAAATATTATTTTGGAATATATTTGAGTTAAACCAAATGATTTTCTAAATTATCTGTATCTTTTAAACCGTAACTTTGATTTTAACATATTATATATGAAATTTTATTAGAAAAATGTGTGGAATCTAAATATGATGTTAATTTTACCTGTTAAATATTTTTAAAATATTGTTATGGAAGCAAACTTATAATTTATAGCGCAAGATCCATTTTTTTTCATACCGACGGTGATCCAGATTGCAAATAAACACCCTACTATAACCATATAGGGAAAAGAAAACATCGATAACTACACATGCATACCTCTGAAAAATATCACAGGGGAAAACAACAGATTTCTCATCGCGAGAGTGAGAGAAAGCGAGAGAGAGAGAGAGAGATAGAGGGAGAGGGAGAAGAGAGGGAGAGAGAACGCCTTAGGATTAACCATATTCGACACACATTTTTTGTTGTTTTGTGTGAACACCGAGGCCATCACTGGCAAGGATGAGAAGGAGGATAAGCGGCAACATAAATATGATGCCTCGCAAAAATAAAGGAGATGGACCTATTGTGGTCTTGAGTGATGTTTGTTGAGTTAAGAGCGTGTGTTATGTTTTCTCTCCCGTTGCAACGCACGGGCTCTTTTGCTAGTCATTGATAAGTAACAGACATGCGTCACAGTGGGCACGAGAGACAATTTGTACGTGGGCTTATAGGCCTTTTGACTGGTCCATTCATGTGGGCTTTGCAGCTTGATGGGGTCAGGCTTAATTTTCTATTGGGTTCATGTCAAATAAGTCGTACATAAAGAGGGCCCGCCATGTTTTGAAACGCTAAGAGCATCTCCAGCCGTTCAGCCTCCCAGGGCGTCGAAAAAGAGCGGCCTGAGGGCAAACTGGCGCTAGATTGGCCCCTGGGGGCGACCTAGCTCCCAGCCACGCCCCCAAGCGCCACCCCCAAGCCGCGGCAAATTCAAATGTAGTCATTCCCACGCACAAAATAGACGCCACAAATCCAGCGATTAAGAGGCCACAAGTTCGGCGATCGAATGAAAAGTTCGGCGTACAAAAAGCAAAAAGAACGCGCATGCGCATCAGACAGCGAGGTCGGCCTCCGGCGTCGGTGGAGTCGGCGTGCGCGGGCTTGGCGGTGTCGGCATGGCTTCTGTGCTGCGGGGAGTCTTGGCGGCATTATCGCTCGGGCTTGGCGAGGGCGTCGGCGTGGGCGTGAGCGTGGGCGTGGGCGGCGTACTCGAGGAAAGCTGGTTCAGGAT
>NW_021217541.1:0-1163 GCF_002162155.2 Triticum dicoccoides
GATTGTTATCCCCCCTTTTTAGGGATCTTGATCTTATCCCTTCGGGATATGATCTTATTCCTTCTAAGGGGGGATCTTGGTGCGCCTTGACCAGGGGTGTGGGGCCTTGCCCCCACTACCCACGTTCATGTGGGTCCCCCCATGCAGGTGGGCCCCACTCCGGAACCTTCTAGAACCTTCCCGGTACAATACCGAAAAATCCCGAACATTTTTCGGTGGCCAAAATAGGACTTCCCATATATAAATCTTTACCTCCGGACCATTCCGGAACTCCTCGTGACGTCCGGGATCTCATCCGGGACTCCGAACAACATTCGGTAACCACATACAAACTTCCTTTATAACCCTAGCGTCATCGAACCTTAAGTGTGTAGACCCTACGGGTTCGGGAGACATGCAGACATGACCGAGACGTTCTCCGGTCAATAACCAACAGCGGGATCTGGATACCCATGATGGCTCCCACATGTTCCACGATGATCTCATCGGATGAACCACGATGTCAAGGACTTAATCAATCCCGTATTCAATTCCCTTTGTCTATCGGTATGTTACTTGCCCGAGATTCGATCGCCGGTATCCAATACCTTGTTCAATCTCGTTACCGGCAAGTCACTTTACTCGTTCCGTAACACATCATCCCGTGATCAACTCCTTGGTCACATTGCGCATATGATGATGTCCTACCGAGTGGGCCCAGAGATACCTCTCCGTTTACACGGAGTGACAAATCCCAGTCTTGATCTGCATAAAACAATAGATACTTTCGGAGATACCTGTAGTGCACCTTTATAGTCACCCAGTTACGTTGTGACGTTTGATACACCCAAAGCACTCCTACGGTATCCAGGAGTTACACGCTCTCATGGTCAAAGGAAGAGATACTTGACATTGGCAAAGCTCTAGCAAACGAACTACACGATCTTTGTGCTATGCTCAGGATTGGGTCTTGTCCATCACATCATTCTCCTAATGATGTGATCCCGTTATCAACGACATCCAATGTCCATAGCCAGGAAACCATGACTATCTGTTGATCACAACGAGCTAGTCAACTAGAGGCTCACTAGGGACATATTGTGGTCTATGTATTCACACGTGTATTACGATTTCCGGATAATACAGTTATAGCATGAATAAAAGACAATTATCATGAACAAGGA
>NW_021217542.1:0-944 GCF_002162155.2 Triticum dicoccoides
ATTGTTTTGGGGTCCTAGAGTGATTTCCACAATTAACGAACCCTGGGATGTATTTACGTGTCGGTCATAAACACTCGCAGTTTTGGCCGAGTCTGACCCGTTTCGTGGACTATTACTGAACGTTTTGGGGTCCCGAAGTGATTTCCATAGTTATTGAACCCCAAGGTGCGTTGATGTGTCGGTCATCAACAGTCGCAATTTTGGCCGATTTTGGCCCGTTTCAGGGACTATTACTCACTGTTTTGGGGTCCCGGCGTGATTTCCACGATTAACGAATGCTGGGGTGTGTTTCCGTGTCGGTCATCAACACTCGCAATTTTGGCCGATTCTGGCCCGTTTCATGGACTATTAGTCACTGTTTTGGGGTCCCAGAGTGCTTTCCACGATTAACGAACCCTGGGATGTGTTTACGTGTCGGTCACAAACACTCCCAGTTTTGGCCGATTCTGGCCCGTTTCGTGGACTATTACTCACCGTTTTGGCGTCCCGAAGCGATTTCCATAGTTGTTAAACCCAAGGTGCATTGATGTGTTGGTCATTAACACTCATAGTTTTGGCCGATTATGGCCCGTTTCATGGATTATTACTCACTGTTTTGGGGTCCTGGAGTGATTTCGATGATTAACGAACCCTGGGGTACGTTTACGTGTCGGTCATCAACACTCACAGTTTTGGTCGATTCTGGCCGTTTCATGGACCATAACTCACTGTTCTGGGTCCCGAAGTGATTTCCACGATTAACGAACCCTGGGGTGCGTTTACGTGTCGGTCATCGAAAATCGCAATTTTGGCCGATTCTGGCCCGTTTCAGGGACTATTACTCATTGTTTTGGGGTCCTAGAGTGATTTCCACAATTAACGAACCCTGGGATGTGTTTACGTGTCGGTCATAAACACTCGCAGTTTTGGCCGAGTCTGACCCGTTTCGTGGACTATTACTGAAC
>NW_021217543.1:0-1399 GCF_002162155.2 Triticum dicoccoides
CGCGTATCTAACTTCCGCCTCCGCCCTAGTGGTGTACCCTTTGTAACTGTTACCGCTGAAACGGTGAACCTGTCTCCGACACTCCTCCCAGTCGTCGTAGACTGCGGGAACCTTACCCTTGTACACGACATATACGACGGCATCTCTATGCACTAGCCAAACAAAACGTTAGTAACAATTCACAGACAATACATAAGCAATATATAAGTATGCAACAAAAGGATCGAAAGAGAAAAGTAACACATTAATAGCACGATTAATGGTCCTACTAATAAATCGCATCGATTACATATAAGTTGAACGACTGTCCAAACCAAAGAGACATACAAGTTCATTAAAGTTTAATATTGCAACATGAGCCAATCGACAATTCAGAACTACATAGCATCACTACTTTCGACTCGACTCATGGGACCGGAGCGTGGATAAAGTCGCCGTCTTTCGTGATGGTCATGAAATCGTGGGCGTTGTCAGCCTGCATTTGTAGCGTTGTTTCTATCTCACTGTTGGACGGTTGATATCTGAGGTAGAACTGCCCCGAGGTACGAAGGACATCTTGATGGATGATTTCCGCAAACTCCGACTGGATGCGAAAGAATTCTTGTCTGATGTCCGCGTCCTGGAATGCCGACAAGCGTGTGGCCCAATCTTTGAGATTATTTGGTAGCAGAAGGTGATTATGGTCCCGTACGATCGCCCGCATGTGATGGAGGGCGTAGTAGGCATCCTTCTGACCGCCAGGCGGCTGCTTGATGCAGGGGAACGTCATATTGTGGGTGAACGCGTGCTTGCCGTACCTACGAACTGGCCTCTTGAAGGTGCCTCCAGATGCGGCGTAGCCGGGGAGAGCATCATCAAGAACTTTCTTGATATTTATGTAGTCTATCTTCGACTCACGGCCCGTGTCGAAATACGTGGCCATGGAATATTTCGGGCTTAAGAGGATGAGTGTGCAGTGTGTCACTACACAAAACACGGAATCTTAGAAAAAAAGAATGATCGAAATCTAAGAAATCATATGTTACGGGGCGGTGAGGGGATGACTTAATCGGTAAAGTAAGGCACGAGGAAGTTATCCTTATCTGGGTTTGCCAGAATGACGCCTTCGAGGTATGAACTCACGACTTGCCGATCCCCAGCGCTGCCCAAGATCTTGGCACGCATGTAGAAGGGGTCGACTATCACGATGTCCGGGGTCTTGTCTCTAATGATCCGCATCTCCATACTCAGCGAAAACAGCCGAACGAAGGTGTAGTGCAGCGGATGAAGGTTAAACAAAGGAAGATGTCATAAAACCGCATGATGATCGTACTCCCGATGGCGCTATCCACAAAGCCCTTCCCCTCTGGCACCTTGGCCACGAAAACCGGGTATGCCACATCATTCTGGGAGAGACGCC
>NW_021217544.1:0-1399 GCF_002162155.2 Triticum dicoccoides
CGCGTATCTAACTTCCGCCTCCGCCCTAGTGGTGTACCCTTTGTAACTGTTACCGCTGAAACGGTGAACCTGTCTCCGACACTCCTCCCAGTCGTCGTAGACTGCGGGAACCTTACCCTTGTACACGACATATACGACGGCATCTCTATGCACTAGCCAAACAAAACGTTAGTAACAATTCACAGACAATACATAAGCAATATATAAGTATGCAACAAAAGGATCGAAAGAGAAAAGTAACACATTAATAGCACGATTAATGGTCCTACTAATAAATCGCATCGATTACATATAAGTTGAACGACTGTCCAAACCAAAGAGACATACAAGTTCATTAAAGTTTAATATTGCAACATGAGCCAATCGACAATTCAGAACTACATAGCATCACTACTTTCGACTCGACTCATGGGACCGGAGCGTGGATAAAGTCGCCGTCTTTCGTGATGGTCATGAAATCGTGGGCGTTGTCAGCCTGCATTTGTAGCGTTGTTTCTATCTCACTGTTGGACGGTTGATATCTGAGGTAGAACTGCCCCGAGGTACGAAGGACATCTTGATGGATGATTTCCGCAAACTCCGACTGGATGCGAAAGAATTCTTGTCTGATGTCCGCGTCCTGGAATGCCGACAAGCGTGTGGCCCAATCTTTGAGATTATTTGGAAGCAAAAGGTGATTATGGTCCCGTACGATCGCCCGCATGTGATGGAGGGCGTAGTAGGCATCCTTCTGACCGCCAGGCGGCTGCTTGATGCAGGGGAACGTCATATTGTGGGTGAACGCGTGCTTGCCGTACCTACGAACTGGCCTCTTGAAGGTGCCTCCAGATGCGGCGTAGCCGGGGAGAGCATCATCAAGAACTTTCTTGATATTTATGTAGTCTATCTTCGACTCACGGCCCGTGTCGAAATACGTGGCCATGGAATATTTCGGGCTTAAGAGGATGAGTGTGCAGTGTGTCACTACACAAAACACGGAATCTTAGAAAAAAAGAATGATCGAAATCTAAGAAATCATATGTTACGGGGCGGTGAGGGGATGACTTAATCGGTAAAGTAAGGCACGAGGAAGTTATCCTTATCTGGGTTTGCCAGAATGACGCCTTCGAGGTATGAACTCACGACTTGCCGATCCCCAGCGCTGCCCAAGATCTTGGCACGCATGTAGAAGGGGTCGACTATCACGATGTCCGGGGTCTTGTCTCTAATGATCCGCATCTCCATACTCAGCGAAAACAGCCGAACGAAGGTGTAGTGCAGCGGATGAAGGTTAAACAAAGGAAGATGTCATAAAACCGCATGATGATCGTACTCCCGATGGCGCTATCCACAAAGCCCTTCCCCTCTGGCACCTTGGCCACGAAAACCGGGTATGCCACATCATTCTGGGAGAGACGCC
>NW_021217545.1:0-1064 GCF_002162155.2 Triticum dicoccoides
AAAGAACCCACGGCGCCGAAGGCGTCAAGGAACACTGTGCCTAACCCGGGGGCATGGCTAGCTTGCTAGCCGTCCCTCGTGTTGCAAAGCTATTTAATCCACACGACTCTCGGCAACGGATATCTCGGCTCTCGCATCGATGAAGAACGTAGCGAAATGCGATACCTGGTGTGAATTGCAGAATCCCGCGAACCATCGAGTCTTTGAACGCAAGTTGCGCCCGAGGCCACTCGGCCGAGGGCACGCCTGCCTGGGCGTCACGCCAAAACACACTCCCAACCACCCTCAACGGGAATCGGGATGCGGCATCTGGTCCCTCGTCTCTCAAGGGGCGGTGGACCGAAGATTGGGCTGCCGGTGTACCGCGCCGGACACAGCGCATGGTGGGCGTCCTCGCTTTATCAATGTAGTGCATCCGGCGCGCAGCTGGCATTATGGCCTTTGAACGACCCAACAAACGAAGCGCACGTCGCTTCGACCGCGACCCCAGGTCAGGCGGGACTACCCGCTGAGTTTAAGCATATAAATAAGTGGAGGAGAAGAAACTTACAAGGATTCCCCTAGTAACGGCGAGCGAACCGGGAGCAGCCCAGCTTGAGAATCGGGCGGCTGTGCCGTCCGAATTGTAGTCTGGAGAGGCGTCCTCAGCGACGGACCGGGCCCAAGTCCCCTGGAAAGGGGCGCCTGGGAGGGTGAGAGCCCCATCCGGCCCGGACCCTGTCGCCCCACGAGGCGCCGTCAACGAGTCGGGTTGTTTGGGAATGCAGCCCAAATCGGGCGGTAGACTCCGTCCAAGGCTAAATACAGGCGAGAGACCGATAGCGAACAAGTACCGCGAGGGAAAGATGAAAAGGACTTTGAAAAGAGAGTCAAAGAGTGCTTGAAATTGCCGGGAGGGAAGCGGATGGGGGCCGGCGATGCGCCCCGGCCGTATGCGGAACGGCTCTTGCTGGTCCGCCGCTCGGCTCGGGGTGTGGACTGTTGTCGGCCGCGCCGGCGGCCAAAGCCCGGGGGCCCTAGGTGCCCCCGGTGGCCGTCGTCGGCACGGCCGGTACCCGCGCGCC
>NW_021217546.1:0-811 GCF_002162155.2 Triticum dicoccoides
AAGAGGGAGTCGTGGCGGAGCTCCTGAGCTGGTCGGGGGAGCGAGGGGTGGTCGGAGACAGCGGCTAAGGCGAACGGCGGCGACGGTGGTGTTCGGCCGGGCGAGAGAGAGAGCGAGGGAGAGGAGGGGAGAGCCGGGGGAGAGTGAGAGAGAGCAGGGGGGAGGGCGTGGCGTCGTCCAGGGACACCGAGGCGAGGAGAGGAGGGCAGGCAGGCAGGGTGAGAGGTGGCGTGGCGCGGTGGCCGTGCGCGCGCCGGCCACACTCCCCTCCCTCTGTCGGGACGAAGACGACAGAGGAGGGAGGTGGGCTGGGCCGGCTGCCGGCTGGGCCAGCCAGCTGGCTGGGCCGCACAGTGGAGGAGCCCAGGTAAGCTCCTCCTGTTATATATATTTCTGTTTTTTAATTTCTGACATTTGTTTTGATTTAAATAATATATTAACTCATTTATTTAACTTATGCCAATTTTTGCAGGAGCTATTTATATTATTCCAGAGCTCTTTTATAATTGGCATAATATTTGGGCATATATTAATATATATAATTAATATATTTCCAATGCAAATATTTATGCATTAATTCCAAATGCCCAAAATAAATGTCCATGAGCCACTAAAAATATTGGTTTGATTTTTATCTCTGTCCAATATTTTCAGAGAGCAACATGAGCATTTTCTTGGACCCTTTTGGAGAAATTTTTATTTGGGTCATTTTCATAATGATTCTGAGGGTTTCACAGATCCCCATTTCAAGTTTCTGATGAAGAGTAAACATGATGCAACACTCTAATGCATGACTAGCTAGGGTGTGACA
>NW_021217547.1:0-801 GCF_002162155.2 Triticum dicoccoides
TATGAAACCCTGATACTTCGAAGGAGATTGTCTGTTTTGTACACGAAGTGCATCCAGTTTTTGCCGTAAGCCTCTCTACTTTCTTGCACATGCTATGTGGGTGAAATGATGATACCATGCCAACTTGGTACCATTTCAGAGTTCATTTCAAATGCTTTTCAATTTCATGGTCTTATAGATCAAAATAATCAGTAATGCATGGAAAATAACAAATGAAGTCAGAAGGGGTTGTAAATTGATGATGTGGCTTTGAATGATGCATTTTGAACACAGAAAACACAAGGGGGTTCAAATAGGTTCAAAAGAAATGAAATCCCTATGTAACAGACGAATTTCCGTATGAAACCCTGATACTTCGAAGGTGACTGTCTGTTTTGTACACGAAGTGCATCCAGTTTTTGCCGTAAGCCTCTCTACTTTCTTGCACATGCTATGTGGGTGAAATGATGATACCATGCCAACTTGGAAACTTTTCAGAGTTCATTTCAAATGCTTTTCAATTTCATGGTCTTATAGATCAAAATAATCAGTAAATGCATGAAAAGAACAAATGAAGCCAGAAAGGGTTGTAAATTGATGATGTGGCTTTGAATGGTGCATTTTTAAATCGGAAAAACAAGGGGGTTCAAATAAGTTCAAAAGAAATGAAATCCCATTGTAACAGACGAGTTTCCGTATGAAACCCTGATACTTCGAAGGTGATAAAATCCCTTTGTAACAGATGAGTTTCAGTATGAAACCTTGATACTTCGAAGGAGATTGTCTGTTTTGTACACGAAGTGCATCCAGTTTTTGCCGTAA
>NW_021217548.1:0-510 GCF_002162155.2 Triticum dicoccoides
TGAACAGTGACCGGTGGCGTTGCCTCTGGATGAACAGGAATCCCTGGTGTGGAGGGCTGGATGAACAGTAGACAGTGGAGGGGTGGCCGTGGAACAGGACCCCGTGGTGTGGAGGGCTGGATGAACAGTAGACGGTGGAGGGGTGCCCGTGTGGAGGGGTGGTTGAACAGTAGCCGGTGGAGTAGCGCGCGGTGGAGGCTGGATGAACAGGAGCCCGTGGAGGCTGGAGGAGGTCGACGGTAGCCCGTGGAGGCTAGAGGAGGTCGACGGTGGAGATGAACAGTATCTCGTGGAGTCCCGTTTTGCGGTACGCCACACCCCTCCCCCCTCCCCGTTTCAACCGTAGCGCTCCAACACAAGTATGTTTCATCCGTTTTGCGGTATGCCACACCCCTCCCGATCAACAGGACCCCCATTTCGACCATAGGAGGTCCGTTTCCTCCGTTTTTTGGTACGCCACACCCCTTCCGATCAACAGGACCCCTGTTTCGACCGTAGGAGGTCTGTTTC
>NW_021217549.1:0-938 GCF_002162155.2 Triticum dicoccoides
ACCGTAGGGGGGTGGACTTGTTGTCCTTGGCGCCTCGCCTGGAAACTTGATAAACTTCTTTTGCCATAGAATGAAATGGCGCTTGACATCTCCAAGTCTTTTCTCCCCTTCAGGTGTAGCAATGTCAATCTCCAGGTCCTCAAACCCTTGGACTATGTCCTCCACCGTGACACGAGCATAGCCATCTTGAATGGGGTTGTTGTGGTGGAGTGCTCCAGGTAAACATGGTAAAGCACTGCCGATGGCTACCTTCATGGACATGTTCCCGATAGGATAATACAGATGACATTCTTTCATCTCCTTTATATCGTCCACGGGGTAGCGAGGAGGCTCCGATGAAGTAATTTCGACCACCAGAGGCTCCGGTGCAGTAATTTCGACCACCAGAGGCTCCGGTGCAGTAATTTCGATCGTCGGTGCATCTGCACCAGCCGGTGGGGCCTCCGTGGAAGCCACGCTGCTTCTCCGCTGCTGGCTTCCGAGATCCGCTGGATGATCTTCATGCTGCACCCGAGCTGCATCTCTTTCGTCTACTAGTACACTCATGGTTTTCTTCATCACATCCATTTCCGATGCCAACCGCGCCACAACATCTGCTTCCCGATCCATCTTTCTCTTACGGCTTCTGTAACCGTACGGGTCATCGTTCTGGGGGAACCCTATTTTCCACGGAATGTGCCCCATGCCTCGTACACGTCCTCCGTGTTCAGGATTCCCGAGGGCTTTTGTCAGCGCGTCGTTCTCTCTGTTGAACTTGATCTTCCCCTGTTGAGCATCCCTCATTGCGTTAATAAGGGCTTGGGTGGGTTTAATTAATTTGCCCCGGTAAACACACTCCCCTGTCTCCGGGTTCAGCGTTCCCCCATGCCCGTACCACCAGCTTTTGGCCCTTGGGTCCCATCCCTCCGTACCTGGACGGATTCCTCGCGCCCTCAGCT
>NW_021217550.1:0-1216 GCF_002162155.2 Triticum dicoccoides
TGTCGGTTATGAACACTCACAGTTTTGGCCAATTCTAACGCGTTTTGTGGACTTTTAGTCACCGTTTTCTGGGCCTGAAGTGATTTCCATAGTTGTTGAACCCCAAGGCGCACTTACGTGTTAGTCATCAACACCCACAGTTTTGGCTGATTCTGGCCTGTTTCATGGACTATTACTCACTGTTTTGGGGCCCCGGAGTGATTTCCACGGTTAACGAACCGCAGGGTGCATTTACGTGTCGGTCATCAACACTCGCAGTTTTGGCCGATTCTGGCCCGCTTCTTGGACTATTACTCTGTTTTTTGGTCCAGGCGTGATTTCCATGATTTAGGAACCCCGTGGTGCGTTTACGTGTCGGTCAATGACACTCACAATTTTGGCCAATTTCTGTCTGTTTTGTGTACTATTACTCACCGTTTTGGCGTCCCAGAGCGATTTCCATTATTTACAATCCCTGGGTGCGTTTGTGTTTTTGTCGTCAACACTCACAGTTTTGGCCAATTCTGACGCGATTCGTGGACTATTACTCATCATTTAGGGGTCCCGAAGCGACTCCATAGTGGTTTAACCCTAAGGTCCGTTTACGTGTCGGTCATCAACACTCGCAGTTTTGGCCGATTCTGGCCTGTTTCATGGACTATTACTCACCGTTTTGGGGCCCCAAAGTGATTTTCACGGTTGTTTGACCCCATGGTGCGCTTACGTGTCGATCATCAACAAGCGCATTTGGGACGATTTTGGCCCATTTCTTGCATTATTACTTAGTTTTGGGGTCCCGGAGTGATTTCCACGATTGACGAACTCCACGGTGCGTTTATGTGTCGGTCATAAACACTCACAATTTTGGCCAATTCTCGTCCGTTTCGTGCACTATTACTCACCGTTTGGGCGTCCCAGAGAGATTTCCACGATTGACAATCCCCGGAGTGCGTTTGCGTGTCTGTCGTCAACACTCACAGTTTTGGCCAATTCTGACGCGATTCGTGGGCTATTATTCACCATTTAGGGCTCCCGAAGCGATTTCCATAGTTGTTGAACCCCAAGGTGCGTTTAGGTGTCGGTCATCAACACTCACTGTTTTGGGGCCCCGGTGTGATTTCCACGATTAACGATCCCCGGGGTTCGTTTACATGTCGGTCATCAATACTAGTAGTTTTGGCCAATTCTGGCCCGTTTCGTGGACAATTACTCACTGTTTTGGGGCCCCGGAATGATT
>NW_021217551.1:0-970 GCF_002162155.2 Triticum dicoccoides
GACATAAACATTTCACTCTAGCCCATCACCCAGATGAACCAGACCTGACACGACTCTAAGCATAGCAGGCATAGCAAGGTAGGAACAACACATACATATGGCTCAATCAACTCCTACACATGCTAGTGGGTTTCATCTAGTTACTGTGGCAATGACAGGTTATGCAGAGGAAATGGGTTCAACTACCGTAGCACACAGCAGTTTGAAACGCGTTGTCTTAATGCAGTAAAAGAGAGCAGGAGCGAGAACATGGGATTGTATCGATATGATCAAATGGTTGGTTGCTTGCCTGAGGGTTCGATGCACTGATACGGTTCTTCGTTAGGGTAATCACGGTACTCCTCGGAGGCAGAACCTGTCGCAAGGACACCGATACACAACCATCACCAAACAATGTGCAACAATATGATGCATGCATGAAACATGGCAATATGAGTGTGTTGGGCTAATGCAACTAAAACCAGAGGGGTTTGAGCAAATTTGAATCAAAGATTCAAATTTTCATACTCAAACATGGCCCTTCAAGGTGCTTTTCCTTGTTCTGTTTAAAACATCAATTTAACTTGTTTGATCATGCATGAGAATAGTACAGATGGATAGATTGGATTTTTCTGATCATTTTTCATATATAATTTGTCCAATTTGGAGTTACAGAATAAAAGTTATGAATTTTTGAAGTTTAAATAATATTCTGGAATTTCCTGATTTAATTTAAATCCAGAAATATGATTATTGCGCCAGCATGACGTCAGCATGACGTCAGTGGTCAACTGCGGCTGGCTGAGGTCAAACCTGACGTGTGGGGCCCACACGTCAGTGACAGGGGGGTTAAACAGAGTTAAATTAATTCTAATTACTAATTAGGGGCGCTGGGGGCCACTGGTCAGTGTCAGGGGGTTAACTAACAGTGGTTAGCGCTAATCCTAATTAGCTACAGGGCTGGGCCCACCTGTCAGGGACTCAGGGGGGG
>NW_021217552.1:0-902 GCF_002162155.2 Triticum dicoccoides
TGGTCGAAATTACTTCACCGGAGCCTCCTCGCTACCCCGTGGACGATATAAAGGAGATGAAAGAATGTCATCTGTATTATCCTATCGGGAACATGTCCATGAAGGTAGCCATCGGCAGTGCTTTACCATGTTTACCTGGAGCACTCCACCACAACAACCCCATTCAAGATGGCTATGCTCGTGTCACGGTGGAGGACATAGTCCAAGGGTTTGAGGACCTGGAGATTGACATTGCTACACCTGAAGGGGAGAAAAGACTTGGAGATGTCAAGCGCCATTTCATTCTATGGCAAAAGAAGTTTATCAAGTTTCCAGGCGAGGCGCCAAGGACAACAAGTCCACCCCCCTACGGTGGTGGTGGTGGCGGTGGCGGTGGTGGTGGTGGTGGTGGTGGTGGTGGCGGTTCACCTACACCTCCGTCACGTTAGCCGAAGCCGCCCCCCAGTCCACAACGTCCGGCGGGTGATCAGCCGCCGCCCCCCAGTCCTCGTCCGGCGGGTGATCAGACGCCGCCCCCCAATCCACCTCCGGCAAAGAAGCAGAAGCAGTCCTGGATTATTAACCCGGACCCTTATGTACCTAAGACCACAAAGGTACCGGAGCCATCACTGAAGCCTCTCCCCACAAGGCCTTGGGAACGTAGTGCCGAGGAAGTCGACACGGCCGCGGCTGCTGATTTGGAGAAATGGAAGGCGGACTGCAAGAAGAAAAGAGAGCCCGAGCCCAAGCCAGTATTTTCTGATGAGCAAAAGAAGTGGGCTAAGTCATTTTTGAGCACACCGTCCCAAGCCGCGAAGAATCTGCCTAACGACTATGCACGTGAACTTCGCAGGCAGGCACTCATGTTCAAGGAGAACAAAGAGCGGGAGAAGGCCGAAAGTAAAAAAAGCGGGAAACAAGTT
>NW_021217553.1:0-1356 GCF_002162155.2 Triticum dicoccoides
GTAATGTAACCGTGTAAAGTATATAGTATATGCCCGTGATCACCTCCCGAAGTGATCACAGCCCAGTAGTATAGCATGGCAGACGGACAAGAGTGTAGGGCCACTGATGGAACACTAGCATCCTATACTAAGCATTTAGGATTGCGGGTAAGGTATCAATGACTGTAGCAGCAATGACAGGCTA
The DNA here is from genome assembly GCF_002162155.2 of Triticum dicoccoides. NCBI lineage: Eukaryota > Viridiplantae > Streptophyta > Magnoliopsida > Poales > Poaceae > Triticum > Triticum dicoccoides. The sequence goes on from NW_021217553.1 coordinate 185, forward strand.
TGCATCAGAATAGGATTAACAGAAAGCAGTAACATGCTACACTACTCTAATGCAAGCAGTATAGAATAGATTAGGCGATATCTGGTGATCAAGGGGGGGGCTTGCCTGGTTGCTCTGGCAAGAGAGAGAGGTCGTCAACTCCGTAGTCGAACTGGGCAGCAACGGCGTCGGTCTCGTAGTCTACCGGAGAGAAGAGGGGGGAAGAAATAATGAATACAGAGCAAACAAAGCATCACAAAATATAACAAGGCAATACGCGGTGTTCGGTGTGCCCTAACGCGGTAGTAAGTGATACCGGTGAAGGGGGGGAAAACCCCCGGGAAAGTATTCCCGGTGTTTCGTGTTTTCGGGCAGAGGAGCCGGAGGGGGAAAGTTGCGGGTTCGATAGGTTAGGGGTGTGTGGCGGACGAACGGACCGCGTATCCAGATTCGTCTCATCGTTCTGAGCAACTTTCATGTTGAAAATAATTTAATCCGAGTTACGGATTAAAAGATATGATTTTCCAAAGATTTTATTAATTTTTGGAATTTAAGTAATTATTTTATTTAATTCGAAAATGGATTTATGACATCAGCATGAGGTCATGCTGACGTCAGCAGTCAACAGGGTTGACTGGTCAACCTGACCAGTGGGTCCCACTGGTCAGTGACACATTTTTAATTAAACATTTTAATTAACCTAATTAGTGTTAATAGGGGGTGGGCCCCACTGTCATACTCTGTTAGCTAATTAACAGTAGTTAATTAGGTTAATTAGTCATTAGATTAATCAATCTTAATTAGCTAAGTTAATCAGAGTTAATTAAGTTAATTAATTAGTTAATTAATTAATTAATTATTTTTATTATTTATTATTGATTTATTTTTTTATATTTTTTTAACTCTTTTTTTTACAGACACGTTCCCTGGGGGCGTGGGGCCCCCTGTGGTCAGTAGCCCATGAGGCTAAACGGGCGCGCAGGCGCGGGCGCTCGCCCGAACGGGGCGCGGGCAAGGCCGTGGCCGGCGGCGCGGCGCCGGCAAGGGGAAGCGGGGGCGAGGCCAGACGCGGTGGTGGCCGGGGCGGCCGACGGAGAGGCGGGGGAGCACGGGGCCACCGCAGCAGCGGGGCACCGGCAGAGATGGCGAACGGCGCGGGCTATGGCGAGCCTCGGCCATGGCGAGCGGTGGCC
>NW_021217554.1:0-789 GCF_002162155.2 Triticum dicoccoides
CACCAACCGAAACTAATGCACCCCTTTAGTCCCGGTTGGTGCCACCAACCGGGACCAAAGGCCAATTTTCAGCAGCCCAAAGGGCAGGAAGCGAAGGCCATTGGTCCCGGTTGGTGGCACCAACCGGGACTAAAGGGGTGCATTAGTCCCGGTTGGTGCCACGAACCGGGACCAATGCGGCCTTTAGTCCCGGTTGGTGCTACCAACCGGGACCAATGGCCTTTGCTGCCCCGCGCCCAAAAGTTTAGTCCCACATCGCTAGCAGAAGGGCGCCGGCACTGATTTATAAGCGCTGCTGTGCCTCCCCATTCGAGCTCCTCTCTAATGCAGGCTTTCGGGCCTAAACTTGTTACTGCTTGTGGGCCTATTGGGCCTCTGCGGGCCTAAATCCTGGCCCATGTTGGGTTTCTAGTCGTATTCAGGCCGTGGAGGCCGAGTAGGTGGCATTTTTTTTTGGTTTTTTCTTTTTTATTTCTACATTTTTTTGGTTTTTTATTTTTTTATTTCTACTTAAATTTTGAATAGTTTCAATTTGAATAGTTTAAATTTGAATTTTTAAAAATTTGTGTGAATCACTAGTTTATGAATAACTTTACTATAAAAATAGAATTTTTTTTCTATTTATTTTTTATTTATACTTACAACTAAATACTTATAGTTTTTTAGTGATTTCTTTTTGATTTTAGGTCACAAAAATTATAAAATTTCTGTTAGTGCCATTAGTTTTAAATTTTGAATAGTTTAAATTTGAATTTTTAAAAATTTGTGTGAATCACTAGTTTATGAATA
>NW_021217555.1:0-701 GCF_002162155.2 Triticum dicoccoides
ATAGTACATGGCAACCATAGTTGATTGTCCATGGCAAATGCAGTTGATAATACATGGCAACTGCAGTTGATTATCCATGGCTATTGTAGTTCATCAGACATGGCAACCACAGTACATCAGACATGGCAACCACAGTTGATCACACATGGCAACCACAGTTGATCACACATGGCAAATGCATTTCACTACACATGGCAAATGCATTCATATCATACACGACAAACTACACTTTTTGCGAATACAACACACAAGCAGCAATGTCACATATAATTCCTCTGATGTTGCATTGTCAACAGAATCACTTCATACTACTCACCTGTGTTTGACGTCGATGGCAGGTACCCGATTCCTGACGGTTGCCACGTGCTACATGACGGTCCTGCGTTTCCACCATAAAACTTGTAAGTATTTTCCATCTCTTCAAGTCTTTTTTTTTCATCTTTTCGGCAAAAGTTGAATGGTTTTATTGATACGTGTTACCTTGATTTGCCACATTGGCTACGTGAAATTGGTCGAACGTACATCCATCAGCGTTAGCGCCCCGTGTTTGAACTTGCCAAGTCACCCCTGAGTTTGACCCTACGAAAAAGTAACATGGTAGGACATAAGTACAATACCATTCCCCCACGCCCCCCCCCCCATAACATGGCAACTGTCCCTTTTTTTGATCATTTACCGTACCCATGCTCACATACTGCTCT
>NW_021217556.1:0-760 GCF_002162155.2 Triticum dicoccoides
TAAATGACCGAAAAATAACAAATGATGTCAGAGCATGTTGGAAATTGATGACATCGCTTTAAATGCTGCATACTGAACACAAAAGAAGTCCAGAGTTCAAATAAGTTTAAAAAACATTGAAGTGGCCATGTAACAGATGAGTTCTCGACCGAAACCCTGATACTCGGAAAGAGTTTGTCCAGTTTTTACACGAAGTGCGTCCATTTTTTGGCATGACCCTCTCTACTCTTTCGCGCATGCTATGCGGGTGATATGATGATACCATGCTAAGTTTCAACATTTTCAGGATTCATTTTGTAGTGATTTTCAATTTCACGGTCATTTAGCTCTCTAAACAATTAGTTAAATGATCGAAAAACAACAAATGATGTCAGAACATGTTGGAAATTGATGATGTCGCTTTAAATACTGCATACTGAACACAAAAGAAGTCCGGAGTTCAAATAAGTTTAAAAAACATTGAAGTGGCCATGTAACAGATGAGTTCTCGTCCGAAACCCTGATACTCGGAAAGAGTATGTCCAGTTTGTACACGAAGTGTGTCCAGCTTTTGCCGTGACCCTCTCTACTCTTTCGCGCATGCTATGCGGGTGATATGATGATACCATGCCAAGTTTCAACATTTTCAGGATTCATTTTGTAGTGATTTTCAATTTCACGGTCATTTAGCTATCTAAACAATTAGGTAAATGACCGAAAAACAACAAATGATGTCAGAACATGTTGGAAATTGATGACGTCGCTTTAAATGCTGCATACT
>NW_021217557.1:0-801 GCF_002162155.2 Triticum dicoccoides
CGCCACCATCGCCGTTTCCGTCGCCGGCCACCGAAGTTCGCCGCGGTCAATTCGCCGCCTCCGCCGCCTCCCCGAGACCACCGAGCTGCTCATCGACCTCGCTGTGAGCTCCTCTTCCATTTCCCCTTCTCCCCGCGCTCGTTCCCGCACTCCAGCCGCCTTCTCACCGGAGCCGATTGCTCCTCGCCGCCGGCCATGGCGCTGCCGTGGCCAGGGTCACCCCAGCTAGCGCCCGAGCACGTTACCGAGTTTGCCGCCCTCCCAGGAGCCCATAGAGCCTTTCCGTTTCCCCTCTAGTGCACCGCAGCGCCGCGTTCGACCTTGGCCGAACTCCGGCGGCCACCTAGGTCGACGCCGGCGCCGATTCCGGCCGCCCCGACCCCAACCGACTCCACAGGAAGACGCGGCGCCCTCCCAGCCACCCGTAGAGCCTCTCCGCCGCCCGAATGGTCGCCGGAGGAGCGATTCCGAAGCCCTCCGCCGTGCCTGTTGTCGCCGGCGTTGAGCCGCCGGCCTGTTTGGGCCATTTGACCGGGGTTTGACCTCCCCCTGTGTCACTGACATGCGGGACCAGCCCGCCTAATTAATCTAGGTTAGTTTAAGTTAAAACGCTAACTAACCCAGTTAGTTAGGTTAGTCACTGACACGGAGGACCCACTGGTCAGTTTGACCTGGGCTGCCCGTTGACTCGCTTACGTCATGCTGACGTAGTGCTGACGCAGTAAATTCTTTTCTGGATTTATTTTTATATAGGAAATTCCAGAAAATGCCTAAAACTTCTAAAATTCATAGAAAATTAAC
>NW_021217558.1:0-1162 GCF_002162155.2 Triticum dicoccoides
AGAGTGATATTGGTTTCATCTTTCATATGGTTTCTAGCTTGCATTGATTCTAACAAGTTCAAGCACCTTGTGCTTAGTTTACATTTTATACATCATACATGTCAATATGTCACGTCGTCTTGTTTTTCATACATATTCCATCCTCCTATCATGCGACTACCTTACATGAAAGTAATGTTCGTCAGTATCATGCATCAATGAGTTCTGAAAAGCAAATTTTATTCCTTTTTCTTGTGGGTTTGACTTGACAAGGAAAATTCAAGAAAGAGGAAGGAAAAGAGTAAGGAAGGTGATGATGGTGGTCCTCTGCAGCAATGTAAACGAAGCATGTGTACCGATTCTCCTTGTACTGATACTGCATTACAAGGTCCAAGTCTCTGCTCCCCTACTCCATCATCCAAGGTGCTTGCTCTAACTTGGCAGTGTGATATCTGGTTGCATGTTGCATATGGTGTCTAGCTTGTATTTCTCCTAATTAGTGTAAACTGCATCTGCTTAGCTTACACATGATACGTGTGAATATGACACGCTTTCCTATTTTTGGTACATACTGTATCTGTCTATCACACCATGTTCTTACATGAAACTACTCTTCTTATGTATCATGCATCTGTCACTTATGATGGGACACCTTTAAGTTGGCAATGTGATATTGGTTTGCGTCTTGAATATGATTTCTAGCATGTATTGCTTCTAGTTTGATGAACGCCACCTATGACGAGACAGTTTTAACTTGGCAGAGTGATATTGATTGCACCTTTCATATGGTGTCTAGTTTGCAGTGCTTCTAATTTGTTGAAGTGCCTTCTGCTTAGTTGCCACATCATAGGTGTGAATATGTCAAGCCATCCAGTTTTCCGTACATATTCCATCCTCGTATCATGACTTTGCCTTTCATTAGAGTAGTTTTCGTCAGTATCATGCATGAATGAGTTCTGAAGAGCGAATTATATTCCTTTTTCTTGTCGGTTTGACCTCACAATGCAAAATCAATAAAGCTGAAGGAAATTGACAAGGCATTGGATGATGGTGGTCCTTCCGAGCAACTGAAATGGAGGTTCTCTACAGATTCTACTCCGCCATCCTCCCAACAAGATTCACAAGACAACGCAAGGCTAGACAGTCAACGTAGCTGTGTAGATGATGAGCATATCTCCCCTAC
>NW_021217559.1:0-1329 GCF_002162155.2 Triticum dicoccoides
TGGGCGAGGCCCACATCGCCGCCGTCCCGGCCCGGGAGGCCCAGGAGGGGCCCCCGCGAGCCCGCGCCCCCGCGCCTCTTCCTCCTCTCGGGCGCCGCCGCCTCCCCGACCTCCGGCGACCGGCGCCGTCGCCGCCACCGCACCGGCCGCCGCCGCGCCGGGCCCCGCCGCCCGTCCGCTCCACGCCGCGCGCCCGCGCCTCCGTGGCCGCGCCCTCGCCCGCGGCCGGCCCCGCCGGCCACCTCGCCGCCCCTCGTCGCCGGCCACCGCCTTCCCCTACGCCGGCGGCCTCGGATCCGGCGTCGACGAACCTCGTCGCGCGCGCCCAGCTACAGTGCCCCGCCGGATCCGCGCTACAGTGCCAAACCCTAGATCTGGGTTGACTTTCTTCCCTCTCCCTCTTAATTTTTATGCATACTTTGACTGATGATATCTCCGCAACTGTAGCTCCGTGTTGGGCATATGATATGTCAAAATCTTCGCTTCGACATGTACATCATTTCGTTCCATTGCATCATTTGCATTTGAGGTCATCTTGATGCCCAAAATGCTGTTAGAAGGAGGCTTCGTGAGTTAAATTGCAGATCCGTTAGTTCATCATGCACTTTTGTCATTTTTGCCATGTTTAATTCGTGCATGATATGCCTATGCCCCTTTGGGATGAATTGTTAAGCATTTTGCCTTCTTTCCAGAGGTGCCACCCATGCATTTTTAGGATGTGTGTGTTGTCTTGTGCAAGCTTGCGAAGAGAGGTACCTGAGATTGCAGATTTCAGGGACTTAGTGATTTTCACTAAGTCTGGGATATTTTAGTTCATGATGCTATATGTCCAGCTTGTTTCCTAGTGATCCGTGCCTCTTTTGAGGATGATCAGTAAGGGAGTTTTGATATTTGAGTTATGCTCTATCCATCCATGTCTTTGTTTGCATATGTGGAGTGCTCTAGGTTGACTCAATCGAGCTCAACTTTTGCTTCGTTGTTAATCTGGGCAGATCGTCAACTTGTTTGCGATTTTGCCGATGCTACCGTTAGTGTTCCATGCATGCTATGCCTTCGTTCTTGCCATGGGTAGCTAGCACTTTGTGCCTTCTTGCTGGTTATATGCTTTCCTTGCCATGACTTGCACCGTAGTGAGTGCATCGAGCTCGTTTACATGCCTTCGTGAGTAATATTTCAGCGTGTCTCAGTTTTCACTAAGTCTGAAAACTGATTGTGTTCGAGCTATGTTCGTGAGCTCGGTAGAGTATTTTGTGAACCCTTTTGGCCCCAGGTCACTTTGGGTGTTTTATTAAGCTTGTTGAGTAGCTCCATGCCATGTTCTTACTTGTC
>NW_021217560.1:0-1605 GCF_002162155.2 Triticum dicoccoides
AATAAGGCGCTACAGCTATTGCTTAGCAATAACGCGTGCCCGCACGCGCTACTGCTAGGACAAATAGCTGCAGCGTTTGTTCACTCCCACGCTACTGCTAATGTAACTAGTGGAAGCGTGTTTTCTCTCCATCGCTACTAGTATTATTTTTTTATTTTTTTATTTTTAGTGTATTTATGCGCCATCGTACAAATATTGGTACAATACTAGTTATGAGGTTTACATCATTATGTCCATAACAGTGTGTCAAATGAAGGTGGATTAGGTTCAAGTGGAGGCAATATGTTGTGCATGTCAAAAGTATACTACTAAACCAAACTTGATCTAGTTTGGACTAGTACTTTCGATGTGCACCCATGTTGCCTCCACTTGAATCTAATCCGCCAGCACAAGCTATTTAATCATCATCGTAGTCATAACATCAACAGTAGTTATTTAATCATCATAGTCATAGTGTAGCACATCATCATCTTCAAACTCATTCTAGCTAGCTAATCACCACCAACACTAACTGCGGTAGCTATCTAATCACCAGCAACACTAGCTAATAAAAATCATCAGTCATTGCCACCAACACTAGCTAATCACTCTTGCACCTCTCTCTCAGGTAAAATAACATAAAACATGTGTATCACTCGTTCTTCATCAAGTTGGAGCATGCAGATGAACCTGTCTCCTAATCGTGGGATGCGCTTCTGATTGCTGTCCCCTAGTACTTCTCTGCGATCGTTCACAATTTTGCTCCAATCTTTCACTATTAAGCATTCCTCGCTATTAGAAATCCTGAATGCACTAAAGTGCATTATAGGATATCTTGGCCGTAAGCTAACAATTCTCATCTGACCTTTAGTCTTGATCCAATGAGGCACAACATTCAGCGGGAGTCCCTGTTGAAGAACATCGTATAGTAACATACTTAGCAATGAAGTTTAGCTTAAAAAATAATGTATGCAAAAGATGCACTGAGTACAAATAGTAAAAATCTTACCATCTTTCCTAAAAAGATGTGACCGTAGTTCAATACAAACACTATTGGTCGCACGTATTGAGTACTAAGATTTGCAAGTCCAAAAAAATAATTTGTCTTGACAATATAAAGATCCTCAAGCCATGAAACAGAATGACTTATCTCCTCGCAGTTTAGTTCAGCCCCGGGACAGTAGTAGGTCCTGTCTACCAAGCGCTGGACATGTTTGCTTGATTGGAAATAAGCTGTCAATAGAAATTAGTTGTCAACTATTTTTGAATAAACAATATCAAAGACATAAATATGGTTGAGAAACTCACATTTTGGGAGAACTGGAGGCGTCTGCACACTGACTCAGATGTCGGTATTACCTTCAATACCATCTTCCGGACGAATATCAAAGGTGATAACCATATCAGGCTGAAATGCATAAGTCTTGCATAGTGCTCGCCATGTTTTGCATCCAAAATAGGTGTAGTCGTCTTCGTTGTATAATTTTGCATGGAAAATATAACCATGCTCGGTCTTCAAATAAACTCTCTTTACCTCCATAGTAGTTGTCATAGAACTGAAACCTATCTTACCCAATACAAAAACTCTTGCATGGCAGGGGATACGCTAGTAGAATAGTAAAAAAA
>NW_021217561.1:0-1089 GCF_002162155.2 Triticum dicoccoides
ATGCAAAGGAAGATAACACCTTCTCAAATTTCACCCTTGGCGGGGCCAAGGAAATAAAATCTGGATGATCGACCGAGAGACATTTAGCACTCCGCTTCTAATGTTCTCCTTGATGTGCTAGCGTAATCCACCCATAGATATGGGTTGATATCTAGAACATCAAGTAAAAGGTCGGACTTCGGGAGCAATAGAATCCATAAGGAACAGTTTCGGAGGTAAATCCTACGAAATCCTTATGGGGAGGTGGCCAACTTCCTCAAACAAGATACTACAATGATAGGTCTTCCGGCTGGGTGTGTTGGCCACGACATCCACTTTACCGGTTATCGAGGGACCAATATTATAGTTCTTGGGAAATGTTCCAACCATCATAACTGCCTGAGATTCAGATCTGGTTGGTGTCAGGATATTCCAGACTCATCGAGTCTAGGAAGGAAAATGAAAGTTTGCAACACAAATCGACGAGATGACGTTGCGAGATTCTCGGGAAATGAACTACGATAGTAAGCTCCAAAACATGAGCTGGTTCTGCTACAAACATGTGAACACGTTGTCCCAGACAAGCATGACCACGTGGTAGTCTTATAATAAAACACTACCGAGTTCAGGAGGGGAACCATCATCGAGGACATCAAAATCCTTGCATAAGGTATACTCTTAAGAAGGAACTTCTTCTCCTTGAACAAATCAATCAGTGGCTTGGTGTGCTAGGGATACATATAGATTGAAGGTTGCAAGTCTTCAAACCACAGAATTCTTCGCACGTGTGCATGACTGACTTGCGATGATTCCAGAGGAAGCAACATTGACTTTCTCGAGTCCACGGCGGCAACTTGCATCATATGCACATGAATTAAAGGAAGTCACTACCTTCATCCAAACATATGCTTCATGAGCTAGCATGAACAAATGCTTTCAAAAGTTTCCAACACTAGCTTAATGTTCAACAAAATTATGGAGGAGATAAGGATGTTGTCAATGGGCTCAACAACAATTCATCTAGGTTTCCTTTTAAAAGGAATTCCATAGTTAAGTGAACACGGTGATAGCATTGGTCAGACCAAAGATATAATGGTGTATGCTCGAGGG
>NW_021217562.1:0-1701 GCF_002162155.2 Triticum dicoccoides
CCTATATGTATGTTGTGGACCACAGTTGCGGACGTGTTGCGCCAAGGGTTGGAGCTCCAGCGGAAGGAGCGGGAGATGGGGCTACTAGAGGCCGTGATCGGGGAAGATGGCGATGATGCTGATAAGATTGGGAAGGAGAGGGTGGAGGAAAGGTCATGGGAACCGAGCCACAACAATCGACGACATGTGTGGCATGCAGCATGCTGCCATCGTGGCCTTGATCCTGCCGATCTGGTCACGCGCCAGCGCGCGTCTCCTGCCTTGAACCATCATCCTGGAGAGCCTTGTTGCTAATCGATCCACCATTTTTGCCATCAACTATCATTGTCCTGTGACACAATTCCTTAACCAAGGCACCCTTGATTCATGACAACCGGTATTTTCTCCATAGCGAAGCACGAAAGTTGTGCTTATCATGTCAGGGACACAAGTGTTTTCTTTCGTTGCAACACACGGACATGTTTGCTAGTATGTCTCCAAAGCGGGAACGCGCTACCCCTCATTTGTCCATGGATCGGACTAGGTACCCGAAATTCTCCGCGAATTTAAGCATCGTAAAAACGAACGGACGGAGTGCGAAATCACTAATTAAGGAGTACTCATTGCGGAGATCACTCCAACTCCTCCAGGTTGCGACAAGTGGCGCGCTGCATGTGCGCCACTTGTCGCAACCTGGGAGTTTTCCCTTTTTTTCGTAGATCCGTTTATTCAACACGTTTTATCTCTTAAACCGTGCGTCCAAATCTCGAACCGTTTTTGCCATTGGATTCCTCGCGTCAAGATCTTCAAAACTAGATCCCATGTTGATAGGTTTTAGCGAACTTTTTTTCACAAAAAACCGGACGAAAAAAACTGACGAAAAAACCAAACCGGAAACATGGGTTTTTTTCCCTTTCCGAAAGAGGCACGCCGTGCCTCTGACAACCGTGCCTCTCGCGGAAGCAAAACCGTGCCTGTCGTGAAGAAAAAAAACAGAAAGTGCGTTTTTTTCCTTTCCAAGAGAGGCACGCCCGCGAAAACACAACTGTGTCTTTTTGCGGAAGCAAAACCATGCCTCTCGCGAAAGAAAAAAAAACTGAAAACGTGTTTTTTTCCTTTCCGAAAGAGGCACGCCCGTGCCTCTCGCGAAAGCACAACCGTGCCTCTCATGAAAGCAAAATCGTGCCTCTCGCGAAAGGAAAAAACAAAAAATGTGTTTTCCTTTCCGAAAGAGGCACGCCCGTGCCTCTCGCGAAAGCACAACCGTGCATCTCGTGAAAGAAAAAGAAAAAACACGTTTTTTTCCGTTTCCAAGAGGCACGGCCGTGCCTCTCGCAAAAGCACAACCGTGCCTCTCGCGAAAACAAAACCGTGACTCGCGAAAAAAATGCATTTTTTGCGCAAAAAAGATATTTTTTTCGAATTTTTTTATCGAAAAGCTAGAGAAGACCGGTAGAAAACCAAAACGTAAAAAAAACCTGGAAAAAACCGTTTAAAAAGCCGAAAACGCGTGCGTAAAAACAAAAAAAAACAAAATCCGAAGGGAGCGCGACACATGGCGAATGCCTGTGAGCGTGCCAAGTGGCGCTGATTGTTGGGAGGCTTCCGAAGGAGCGCTCGTTAATTAGTTGCTCCCCGCAGAATGCTACATAAATTTTGGCTGTCAAACTTGTTGTTGACTAAACTGGACTCCCAAATTACCCTGCGTCTCAGACAGGTGGA
>NW_021217563.1:0-1001 GCF_002162155.2 Triticum dicoccoides
ACTTTCGGAGAAGCCTGTATTTACAAGAAAGTGAGTGGGAGCTCTGTAGCATTTCTGATATTATATGTGGATGACATATTACTGATTGGAAATGATATAGAATTTCTGGATAGCATAAAGGGATACTTGAATAAAAGTTTTTCAATGAAAGACCTCGGTGAAGCTGCTTACATATTAGGCATTAAGATCTATAGAGATAGATCAAGACACTTAATTGGACTTTCACAAAGCACATACCTTGACAAAATTTTGAAGAAGTTCAAAATGGATCAAGCGAAGAAAGGGTTCTTGCCTGTGTTACAAGGTGTGAAATTGAGTAAGACTCAATGCCCGACCACTGCAGAAGATAGAGAGAATATGAAAGATGTTCCCTATGCATCAGCCATAGGCTTTATCATGTATGCAATGCTATGTACCAGACCTGATGTGTGCCTTGCTATAAGTTTAGCAGGGAGGTACCAAAGTAATCCAGGAATGGATCACTGGACAGCGGTCAAGAACATCCTGAAATACCTAAAAAGGACTAAGGATATGTTTCTCATATATGGAAGTGACAAAGAGCTCATCGTAAAAGGTTACGTTGATGCAAGCTTTAACACTGATCCGGACGATTCTAAATCGCAAACCGGATACGTGTTTACATTAAACGGTGGAGCTGTCAGTTGGTGCAGTTCTAAACAAAGCGTCGTAGCGGGATCTACATGTGAAGCGGAATACATAGCTGCTTCGGAAGCAGCAAATGAAGGAGTCTGGATGAAGGAGTTCATATCCGATCTAGGTGTCATACCTAGTGCATCGGGTCCAATGAAAATCTTTTGTGACAATACTGGTGCAATTGCCTTGGCAAAGGAATCCAGATTTCACAAAAGGACCAAACACATCAAGAGACGCTTCAACTCCATCCGGGATCTAGTCCAGGTGGGAGACATAGAGATTTGCAAGATACATACGGATCTGAATGTTGCAGACCCGTTGACTAAGCCTCTTCCACGAGCAAAACA
>NW_021217564.1:0-1397 GCF_002162155.2 Triticum dicoccoides
GGCGGTTCTTTGGAACATCGCTACTGGGAATTAGTAGTAGCGCTTCTCATTACCCGCGCTACTACTATTATTTAGTATTTTATTTATTTTCTTTTTCATGTTGTATTCATACACCTTTACACAAGTTTTCATACAACAGGAATTTAGAGATTGTTTTTACATCATAATGAGTTATTACATCATGGGGTGAAAGAACCGTGGACTAGTTTCAAGTGGATGTCCATCCACTTGAAACCAATCCGCGGTTCTTTCACCCAATGATATAATAATATCATCATCATCATCATATCATTAACAACTTAGCATCATAATACATCATTGTCATATAACACCTCCTCAATATCATCGTTTTCATCATTGACATCACATAACACCTCCTCAAGATCATCATTATCAACCCTAACACATTACCACATAATAAACATATTGTACCTCATAGGACCTATTACATTCGATTAAGACCTACTACATTTTCTAAGGTAAAATAACAAAAAACAAGATAGCCCCTGACTCTCCATTATGGAGAATGGAGATTAGCCTGTCTCCCATTCTTGCCTTTCGCTGAATGTTACTTCCAAGTACATCCTTGCGAATGTCCATACATTTCTTCCATTCTCTGATGATCATGTGTTCACGGGTTTAGAAATCCGATATGCACAGGTGAGCTCCGTAGATTTACCTGGCAGTATGTTCAGAACTGAGAGTCGACCATGCAGAGACATCAGATGAGGCACACAATCCATCGGGAGTTTCTGTTGAAAAACATAATAATAACTTCGTAGTTAGCAATGATGTACTAGTTTTAGAAGTATGCAAAAAATGCACGGATGTCGTAATATTAAAAAATCTTACCAGGGTATCTCCAGAGAAGTTATCGTTGTTCAACACATGCACTAGTGGCACGTATTCACCATAATTTGGACGAGTTCGATAATAGTCATTGTAATTTTCAAGAAGAGTACAAAATGCGATCAGATGATTTTTCTCCTTATACGTTAATTGGGTGCCTTCGGTATAGTGGGTTTTGTCTACCATCTTCCGCACAGTCTTTGAAGAATCAAAATAAGCTGTCAATGAAAATAAGCTATCAACTATTTTAAAATAAACAATATAAATTAGTTAATAACTATGTTTGAGAAACTCACATAGCGGTACAATCGGAAGCGTATCAACAAGGACCCAAATGTCCATATTGTCTTCCTCGCTGTCAGGATCACCAAGATCCATGGTGATGATCATACCCTCATAAAAAACATACATTTTGCAAAGTGCTTCCCAATTTTGGCAACCAAAATGGGTTACGCTCTGAGCATTGTACAGATTTACTTCAAAATCCATATCATGATGGTTCTTAGGTGTATTTTCTTTGTTTCGAAATTTTCATGGTCTTCAAAACC
>NW_021217565.1:0-1154 GCF_002162155.2 Triticum dicoccoides
ATAACATTTCTGCTAATAACAACCTTCTGGGTTCCAGGATTCCACAATTTAAAACCTTTAACACCAGACTTATAACCAAGAAAGATGCACTTAACAGCCCTAGGCTCCAATTTTCCATTATCAACATGAGCATAAGGAGTGCAACCAAAAACTCTCAAATGTGAATAATCAGCAAGTGAACCAGACCATACCTCAATTCGAGTTTTCTTATTAAGAGCAATAGATGGTGAACGGTTAATGAGATAACAAGTAGTGGAAGCGGCCTCAGCCCAAAAACGCCCATGCAAACCTGCATTGGACAACATGCAACGGGCTCTGGAAATAATGGTCATGTTCATACGCTCAGCAACACCGTTTTGTTGAGGGGTATAAGAAACGGTGTAATGTCTAACAATGCCTTCAGACTTGCAATAATTCTTAAATTGCTTAGAACAGAATTTCATACAATTACCAGTGCGAAGTATTTTTACCTTTTTTCAGTTTGCCTTTCAATCATAATCATCCACTTCTTAAAAACTGAGAATACTTCATATTTATGCTTTAAGAAATAAGGCCAAACTTTTCTCGAATAATCATCAATAATAGTCAGCATGTAACTAGCACCACCTAATGAGAGGGGTTGAAGTACCGCATCACCGGTCATATATTCGTTTCGTCTGAGCACCTCTTCTCTCCTCCTCGCGCCGGCGGCCACCCTGTCTCGCCGGCCACTACTCCAGTGTCGTCGACCACCCCACATGGCCTCGCGGGTGTCTCTCTCGGCGACGTCCTCCTCTGTGTCCGAGGCATCGCCATCCCCGCCTAGGCCCTCCGCTCCACCATTTCGTCCCTGAGTTGCTAGGCACAACGTTCAACCCCATCATTGCTACGTCTTGAGCTTGCGTTGGTTTTCCTTGAAGAGGAAAGGGTGATGCAGCAATAGTAGCGTAAGTATTTCCCTCAGTTTTTGAGAACCAAGGTATCAATCCAGTAGGAGGCTCCTCAAAAGTCCCACACACCTACACGAACAAACAAAGAACTCGCAACCAACGCAATAAAAGGGTTGTTAATCCCTTCACGGGCACTTGCGAAAGTGAGATATGATAGAGATAGTATGATAAGATAAATATATTTTTGGTATTTTATAATATAGATGCAAAAAGTAAAGATGCAAA
>NW_021217566.1:0-830 GCF_002162155.2 Triticum dicoccoides
ATCTGCCCAGATTAACAACGAAGCAAAAGTTGAGCTCGATTGAGTCAACCTAGAGCACTCCACAAATGCCAACAAAGACATGGATGGATAGAGCATGACATAAATATCAAAACTCCCTTACTGATCATCCTCAAAAGAGGCACGGATCACTAGGAAACAGGCTGGACATATAGCATCATGAACTAAAATATCCCAGACTTAGCGAAAATCACTAAGTCCCTGAAATCTGCAATCTCAGGTACCTCTCTTCGCAAGCTTGCACAAGACAACACACACATCCTAAAAATGCATGGGTGGCACCTCTGGAAAGAAGACAAAATGCTTCACAATACATCCCAAAGGGGCACAGGCATATCATGCACGAATTAAACATAGCAAAAATGACAAAAGTGCATGATGAACTAACGGATCTGCAATTTAACTCACGAAGCCTCTTCTAACAGCATTTTGGGTATCAAGATGACCTCAAATGCAAATGATGCAATGGAATGAAATGATGTACATGTCGACGCGAAGATTTTGATATATCATACGCCTAAAATGGATCTACGGTTGCGGAGATACGAGCAGTCAAAGATAGCATAAAAATCTGGGAGTTAGGGTTTCGGGGGAGAGGAGGCCAACCCCAGATCTAGATCCAGCGCACGGATCCCGAGGCGGCGCCGGAGTACTGTTCACGCCGGAGCTCCTGTAGCTCGCCGGCGAGGGGGCCGTGGCCGTGGCGGCTGCCGGCGACGAGGAGGCGGCGAGGAGGCGGCGGAGGGGCACGGCGGCGGCCGGGCGTCGGTGGTGGCGGCCGCGGGCGGCGAGGAGGCCGGCGGAGGGGCGGC
>NW_021217567.1:0-1733 GCF_002162155.2 Triticum dicoccoides
TTCTAAGGAAAGGTCTACCAAGAATAATAGGACAAGAAAGATTGCAATCTATATCAAGAACGATAAAATCTACAGGCACCAAATTTCTATTTGCAACAATGAGAACATCATTCCTTCCCATTGGCTTTTTAATGGTGGAATCCGCAAGGTGCAAATTTAAAGAGCAATCATCAAGATCATGGAAACCTAGAATATCACATAAAGTTTTCGTAATCGTGGAAACACTAGCACCCAAATCACACAAAGCAAAACACTCATGATCTTTAATTCTAATCTTTATAGTAGGTTCCCACTCATCATTAAGTTTTCTAGGTATAGAAACTTCCAAATTAAGTTTTTCATCATAAGATTGCATCAAGGCATCAACGATATGTTTGGTAAAAGCTTTATTTTGACTATAAGCATGAGGAAATTAACGACAGATTGCAACAAGGAAATACAACTTTCTAAAGAACAATTATCATAATCAAATTCCTTGAAACCCGAGATAGTGGGTTCAATACTATTTAAAGTCGTGACCTCTCCAATCCCACTTTTACCAAATTTAGCATTAAGATCTAAAAACTCCGAATTCTTGGGACGCCTTCTAGGTAAAGTTGACTCGTCATCAGTCCCATAATTATCAAGATTCATATTGAAAAACAAAGATCTAATAGGCGACGCATCAATAACTTTAAGATCTTCATCATTATTTTCATCTAACTTTTTTGGTTTGGTAGCCATCTTATTGACTAAGGTGGCTTGCTTATCAGAAATTTTGGCTATAGCATTTTCAAGTCGGGCAATTTGAGAGTTCACACCATAAAATTCTTTATTCATATCATCAAGCTCTTTGTTCATAAACCCCAAAAAACCTTTTTGTTCCTTAAGCTCTTTTCTGAAGAAATTATTATGCTCAAATTGTAAATTCATAAAGCTTCTAATATTCGATTCAATCTATTCCATCCTTGTAAGAAGGTGGTCAGAACTCTTAGGCAAAGCCATAAGGGCAAACAAGCACACAAGCAAACAGAAAAAGGCAAGCGAAAGAGAGAGGAGATTGGGAGAGAGAGGGCGAATAAAACGGTAAGGGTGAAGTGGGGGAGAGGAAAACGAGAGGCAAATGACAAATAATGTAAATGCGAGGGAGATGAGTTTGTGATGGGTACTTGGTATGTCTTGACTTGAGCGAAGACCTCCCCGGCAACGGCGCCAGACATTCTTCTTGCTACTTCTTGAGCTTGCGTTGGTTTTCCTTGAACAGGAAAGGGTGATGCAGCAATAGTAGCGTAAGTATTTCCATCAGTTTTTGAGAACCAAGGTATCAATCCAGTAGGAGGCTCCTCAAAAGTCCCACGCACCTACACAAACAAACAAAGAACTCGCAACCAACACAATAAAGGGTTTCTCAATCCCTTAACGGCCACTTGCGAAAGTGAGATCTGATAGAGATAGTATGATAAGATAAATATATTTTTGGTATTTTCTAATATAGATGAAAAAAGAAAAAATGCAAATAAAAGTAGATTGGAAGCAAATATGATAAGAGATAGACCCGGGGCCATAGATTTTACTAAAGGCTTCTCTCAAGATAGCATAAGTATTACGGTGGGTGAACAAATTACTGTCGAGCAATTGATAGAAAAGCGAATAATTATGAGATTATCTAGGCATGATCATGTATATAGGCATCACGTCCGCAACAAGTAGACCGACTCCTGCCTCCATCTACTACTATTACTCCACACATCGAC
>NW_021217568.1:0-1345 GCF_002162155.2 Triticum dicoccoides
CGGATCGTCAAAGTCGTCTCCACCAAATCGATAGTTATCATCTCATCGAAAGATCGGGACACCCTCGCCTCTATCAAGTGGTATCAGTTTTCAGGTTGCTCGGTGAGAATTTCCAGTTTTCCTAGATTAGATTTATTTTCTTACCTATTGTCCAAGAAAAATCCACAAAAAAGAGTTAGATCTATTCATCCTTTGTCCAAGCCAGTCTGAGCCTTTGCAATTTTCTTTTTATTGCTTGCATAGTTGAATTATCGGTTGCATCGTCGTGTCGAGTTGCTGGTCTTAGTGTCTAGGTCGTTTAGAGTTTCGAGTTCTGTTCACATTAGTCACGTCGCCGCTGCATCGTTATCCCTTCAGCTGTCCACCACCCATCCATCAATTTCCTCCACATGCTACCCACCGTTCATTGTCATAATCATAGTTGAGATCGTTCCCATCTTCGCTTGATCCAATCTACATCTTATCTAGTTTGTTTTGGAAAGAGGGAGAGAGAAAAAAAAGATAGAGAAAAAAAACGAGAGAAAAAAAAAGTAAAAAAAAAGTCAGAGAAAAAAAAAGGAAAAGAAAAAAAGTGTGAGAAAAAAAGAGAGGAGAAAAAAAACAAAATTCGGATCTATCTAGACTCAATCTCGTAGTTGAATTCGGATTGGAATCTGTTTTGTGCACTGTTCAGTAAAACAGGCATAACTTCCTCATATGAAGTCTGTTTTGGCTCCGCGAGTACTCAAATGAAAGCTAGCGACGAGCTGCATCTAAATAGTTGCAGAAGCTAGTTCAGTATTTGGCACCTCAACATCAGCTTCTAAATAGGTCTACTGCTATTGTGATCTTCACTTATATCTTGCTGTCCAGAGCTACTTCATTTCCTTTATTGATGCTAGTCGTGCTACGACGTGACCTCATTAGTGTTCTTGGCTCGCGTCTCTAGTTTGGTCTAGCCTAGGACCAACACAGTACCGTCGTTGAGCGTTTATTCAACATTGCATCTTTGAATTGATTATTGCTAATCTTTTGCTACCATATATAGCCAACCCAGCTCCACATATTTCTACACCGTGTATACGTACGCTCCCCTGGCAATCGCTTTACTCAATATTCGGAGTTACTTGACACCGCTGGTTGCCGATCACCGCCTGCTGCATGGTAAGAACTTGTAAGACATTGATATTTGCTTTACTGTGAGCGTTTTACCACCACATCCTAGTAGTTATAGGAACATTATTTTTGGGTTTTGTTTCTTGTTCTACTAATCATGACAGGATCCAGAGTCAATTCATGGGCTTTGTCGATCGCGGGAGACGTGCCACCACCTTTGCAAATACCACAACCGTCACGAGAGGTGCAC
>NW_021217569.1:0-922 GCF_002162155.2 Triticum dicoccoides
CCAAAACGGTGAGTAATAGTCCAAGAATCGGGCGAGAATCAGCCCAAACTGCGTTTGTTGATGACCGACACGTAAGCGCACCTTAGGGTTCAACAACCATCGAAATCGCTTTGGGACACCAAAACGGTGAGTAATAGTCCATGAAACGGGCCAGAATCAACCAAAATTGCGACTGCTGACGACGTACACGTAAACGCACCCCGGGGATTGTGAATGTGGAAATAGCTCTGGGACCCCATAATGGTGAGTAATAGTCCACGGAAGAGCCCAGAATCGAACAAAATTAGGATTGCTGGTGAGCGACACGTAAACGCACCCCGAGGTGCGTCAATTATGGAAATCGCTCCGGGACCCCAAAACAATGAGTAATAATCCAGGAAACGGGGCAGAGTCAGCCAAAACTACGAGTGTTGATGACCGACACATAAATGCACCCCAGGGATCGTCAATCATGGAAATCGCTCTAGGACCCCGAAATGGTGAATAATAGTGCACGAAATGAACCAGAATTGGCCAAAATTGTGAGTGTTGATAACTGACACGTAAACGCACCCTGCGGTTCGTCAGTTGTGGAAATCACTCCGGGGCCCCAAAACTGGGTAATAGTCACGAAACGGGACAGAATCGGCCAAAACTGCGAGTGTTGATGATCGACACGCAAACGCACCCCAGGGTTCGTCAATCGTGGAAATCACTCCAGGACCCCAAAACAGTGAGTAATAGTCCAAGAGACGGGCCAAAATCGGCCAAAACTGCGAGTGTTGATGACCGACACGTAAGCGCACCTTTGGGTTCAACAACTATGGAAATCGCTTTGGGACCCCAAAACGGTGAGTAATAGTCCAAGAATCGGGCGAGAATCAGCCCAAACTGCGTTTGTTGATGACCGACACGTAAGCGCACCTTAGGGTTCAACAACCAT
>NW_021217570.1:0-7439 GCF_002162155.2 Triticum dicoccoides
CAACAAATCAATAGGTGCACGAGGTAGGAAACCATACACAACTTCAAAAGGGCACATCTTAGTAGTAGAATGCAATGAACGATTATAAGCAAATTCAATATGAGGCAAGCATTCCTCCCACATTTTCTTATTATTCTTCAAAACAGCCCTAAACATAGTAGACAACGTTCTATTGACTACTTCAGTTTGTCCATCAGTTTGGGGGTGACAAGTAGTACTAAAAAGCAGTTTAGTCCCCAACTTAGCCCATAAACATCTCCAAAAGTGGCTAAGAAATTTAGTATCACGATCTGAAACAATAGTATTTGGCACACCATGCAAGCGAATAATTTCACGAAAGAACAAATCAGCAACATTAACAGCATCATCGCTTTTATGACATGGTATAAAGTGTGCCATTTTCGAGAATCTATCCACGACAACAAGTATGCTATCCCTCCCCTTCTTTGTTCGAGGTAAACCTAAAACAAAGTCCAGAGATATATCCTCCCAAGGAACACTAGGTACAGGCAAAAGCATATATAAACCATGAGGATTGAGTCGTGACTTAGCTTTTTGACATGTAGTGCAGCGAGCAATAAAACGCTCAACATCCCGTCTCATCTTTGGCCAAAAGAAATGTGTAGCAAGTACGTCCTCCGTCTTCTTCACGCCAAAGTGTCCCATTAATCCTCCTCCATGCGCCTCCTGCAACAACAAAAGACGAACGGAGCTAGCTGGAATGCATAGCTTGTTAGCACGAAACACAAATCCATCGTTAACAACAAACTTGTTCCACATTCTTCCTTCTTTACAATTCTGCGCTACATCTTTAAAATCAGCATCATGCACATATTGATCTTTGATGGTCTCCAAACCAAATATTTTGAAGTCAAGTTGTGAAAGCATAGTATAGCGACGAGACAATGCATCAGCAATAACATTTTCTTTTCCCTTCTTGTGTTTAATGACATAAGGGAAAGTCTCAATGAATTCAACCCATTTAGCATGTCTACGATTCAGTTTAGCTTGACTTTTAATATGTTTCAAAGATTCATGATCAGAATGTATAACAAATTCTTTGGGCCATAAATAATGTTGCCATGTTTCTAAAGTCCGAACAAGAGCATATAATTCTTTATCATAAGTAGAATAATTCAGACTAGGCCCACTCAATTTTTCAGAAAAGTATGCAACAGGTTTGCCATCTTGTAATAACACACCTCCTAATCCAATTCCACTAGCATCACATTCAAGCTCAAAAGTTTATTAAAATCAGGAAGTTGGAGTAAAGGAGCATGCGTCAACTTATCTTTCAATACCGTGAAGGCTTCTTCCTGTGCGGTACCCCAAAGAAAAGGCACATCTTTCTTTGTAAGCTCATTGAGAGGTGCAGCAATGGTGCTGAAATCTCTCACAAAACGCCTATAGAATCCAGCGAGGCCAAGAAAACTCCTCACTTGCGTGACCGTTTTGGGCTGCGGCCAACTCTCAATAGCTTCAATCTTGGCTTTGTCAACTTCAATTCCCTGTGGAGTAACAACATAGCCAAGAAAAGATACTCGGTCGGTGCAAAAGGTGCACTTCCCAAGGTTACCAAACAAACGTGCATCACGTAGAGCAATAAAAACAGCACGTAAATGTTCCAAATGTTCTTCCAAAGATTTGCTATAAATCAGTATATCATCAAAATAGACTACCACAAATCGTCCAATGAAAGCACGTAAAACTTCGTTCATTAGTCTCATGAAAGTACTAAGCGCATTAGTTAACCCAAAAGGCATGACTAACCACTCATATAATCCAAACTTAGTTTTAAATGCTGTTTTCCATTCATCTCCCAATTTCATACGAATTTGATGGTATCCACTACGCAAATCAACTTTGGAGAATATTGTAGAGCCACTCAATTCATCAAGCATATCATCTAGCCTAGGAATAGGATGACGATAACGAATAGTAATATTATTAATGCCTCTACAATCAACACACATACATGATGTACCATCCTTTTTCGGCACTAAAATAATAGGAACAGCACAAGGACTAAGGGATTCGCGTATATAACCTTTGTCGAGAAGCTCTTGTACTTGACGCATAATCTCCTTCGTCTCCTCTGGATTGGTACGGTATGGTGCACGGCTTGGCAGTGAAGCACCGGGAATTAAGTCAATTTGATGCTCAATCCCTCGAATAGGCGGTAATCCCGGTGGCACGTCTTGTGGAAAGACGTCAGCGAACTCCTGCAAAATGTTAGTGACAGCAGGAGGCAAAGAGGAAGGCACGTCCTCGAATGAAAATAATGCCTCTTTGCACACAAAAGCATAGCAAACAGATTTGCTGAAATCTAGCTCATCAATATCAGATTTGGTGGCAAATAAACATGCACTTTTCAATTTAATTTCAGAAGCAACACTAGATGGTTTATTATTAGGCTTCATTTGTTGCTCAAATTCTTTTGCCACAATCTGATTTTCACTCTTATTCTTCTCCTGTTGTGCTTTATTAGCTCTATTAATATCATCTTTCAAAATGGAATCAGGAGTCATAGGAAGCAAAGTAATATTTGTATCCTTATGAACAAGAGTATAGTGATTGTTTCTACCATGGTGTACAGAATTTTTATCAAATTGCCATGGTCTACCAAGTAATAAGGAACATGCTTGCATAGGTACCACATCACAATCAACATAATCAGCATATGTAGAGATACTAAAATGCACACGAACAGTACGTGTTACCTTAACCTTGCCGCTGTTGTTGAACCATTGGATGTAGTAAGGATGTGGATGTGGTCTTGTGGTGAGAGAAAGCTTCTCCACCATCTCCATGCTAGCCAAGTTGTTGCAGCTCCCTCCGTCTATGATGACGCGCACAGAACGTTCCTTCACAACTCCCTTGGTGATGAGGACATCAATACAATTGTTACACCCACAGCCCCTGCTGCTATACATACTAGACCAATTACTAGAGCTCGTGCACGCCAACTAAATTACCAGGTACTTTCGTTTCTTGGTAATGATTCTAATGTTCATGAGAATATGATGCTGCCTAAATTGGATACATTTGTTTTGCTTACAAATGAAGGGCCTAGCTTGGAGAAGGATGAACATTGGAGCAAGAACAAGCATGGAGATGATGGCATGCGCAAGGGGAACAAGAACGGAGTTACAAGTGATGATTTCAGGACTTTGAAGCCACCATAATGGGTGCATGAAGCCTTGGACGAAATATACAAGATGCCACTTCATAAATTTCGTCCCGAGGCTATTTTAGGTGCTGCGTCACCTTATTATTGGGCCAGGCCCATGTAATTTCGAAATACATAAGTATATGCTATTTTTAGAGTCCGTATGTGTGGGGAAACAAGAGATAGGGTTGATTTCGGACCCCTCCACCAAGGGCCACGAAATTCCCCCCTCTTCCTCCATATATACAGTCCTTAGGGCATCGTTTAGACTTTGGGTTTTGTTTAGATTAAAAGTTCGCCATAGCTGCAACTTCGCGTACTTCGTTTGTGTTCAACGACCAGACAAAGGCGTCACAGAACCCCACCTTGATCAATAAAGCTTTCATCTTATTTTCGCAATATCCAGAATTGCAATCTCAGTTTCTTGCTTGTTCTTCGTTTGCTCGCAGGAAACAGACCCTCGTGGTCAGGTTGATCGTGCTCCGGCGTGGTCAATAACCTCTCCGAGTTGGTTTAGCGATTGCTAAGGCGCGACGTCCTCGCACGTTCGTAGTCGGATCGTCAAAGTCGACTGCCACCAAAGCGATATCCATCATCTCATCGAAAGACGGGACACCTTTGACTCTATCATATGCTATCCCTCCCCTTCTTTGTTCGAGGTAAACCTAAAACAAAGTCCATAGATATATCCTCCCAAGGAACACTAGGTACAGGCAAAGGCATATATAAACCATGAGGATTGAGTCGTGACTTAGCTTTTTGACATGTAGTGCAGCGAGCAATAAAACGCTCAACATCCCGTCTCATCTTTGGCCAAAAGAAATGTGTAGCAAGTACGTCCTCCGTCTTCTTCACGCCAAAGTGTCCCATTAATCCTCCTCCATGCGCCTCCTGCAACAACAAAGGACGAACGGAGCTAGCTGGAATGCATAGCTTGTTAGCACGAAACACAAATCCATCGTTAACGACAAACTTGTTCCACATTCTTCCTTCTTTACAATTCTGCATTACATCTTTAAAATCAGCATCATGCACATATTGATCTTTGATGGTCTCCAAACCAAATATTTTGAAGTCAAGTTGTGAAAGCATAGTATAGCGACGAGACAATGCATCAGCAATAACATTTTCTTTTCCCTTCTTGTGTTTAATGACATAAGGGAAAGTCTCAATGAATTCAACCCATTTAGCATGTCTACGATTCAGTTTAGCTTGACTTTTAATATGTTTCAAAGATTCATGATCAGAATGTATAACAAATTCTTTGGGCCATAAATAATGTTGCCATGTTTCTAAAGTCCGAACAAGAGCATATAATTCTTTATCATAAGTAGAATAATTCAGACTAGGCCCACTCAATTTTTCAGAAAAGTATGCAACAGGTTTGCCATCTTGTAATAACACACCTCCTTGCATCAATAGTTAATTCAATGGGTGCACTCAAAATTGTTGGTATTTCAGTTGTTTGATCACATGGCAAAGTCAAATTATCAACGTAGTCCTCTAAAATAGGTGGTGTGATCAAAGTAGAGGGTAGCTCATCAGATGGTGCATTCAAATTGACAAGGCATTCATCATTCTCATGTAGAGATGGAAGATCAGTACCTTTGTCATTACCTCTTATGATCAACTCAGATGATGTAGCCACTCTCGGGGGCGATGTGTCACATGGTGGAGGTGATGTAGTCCTGACAACAACGGATGTGGTTGTCATAGTATGCCTAGTAGTTGAAGGAACAATCATATCAACTCTTAGAATGTGCATCGTGCGCTTGTTCTCCTCGTGGCCAACACGTCGTTTTATTTCCTGTTCAGCTTTGCAAGCAAGATGAAACAAATGGTCCATAGGATAACACTCTTCATGAATTAGTATCTCTTGAATATCACGGTTTAATCCTCCCCAAAATCTATCCATAAAATCATCTTCACTTTCTTCTAAAGAGGAATGCAACAAGGTAGTTTGTAAATCATCATAATATTTTGTTACAGTTTCACTACCTTGTTTTAAGTGTTGCAACTTCTTAATCATGTCACGAGTATAATAAGCAGGGACGAAAGTATGTCGCATGGCAAGTTTCAAATCATCCCAAGTAGTAGGTATATAATCAGGGTGTAACCGACAATATTCACTCCACCAAACCAAAGCATAACCAGTGAAAGAACCAACCGCAACCTTAACCTTTTTATATTCATTGAAATTATGGGAAGCAAATATATTTTTTATGTCGAACTCCCATTCAATATATAAAGCAGGTTTAAAACGGCCATTAAATGGTGGTATAGATACATTAACCTGATCATGTGCATTTGGATGTTTGTGCACCTCTCGTGACGGTTGTGGTATTTGCAAAGGTGGTGGCACGTCTCCCGCGATCGACAAAGCCCATGAATTGACTCTGGATCCTGTCATGATTAGTAGAACAAGAAACAAAACCCAAAAATAATGTTCCTATAACTACTAGGATGTGCTAGTAAAACGCTCACAGTAAAGCAAATATCAATGTCTTACAAGTTCTTACCATGCAGCAGGCGGTGATCGGCAACCAGCGGTGTCAAGTAACTACGAATATTGAGTAAAGCGATTGCCAGGGGAGCGTACGTATACACGGTGTAGAAATATGTGGAGCTGGGTTGGCTATATATGGTAGCAAAAGATTAGCAATAATCAATTCAAAGATGCAATGTTGAATAAACGCTCAACGACGGTACTGTGCTGGTCCTAGGCTAGACCGGACTAGAGACGCGAGCCTAGAACACTAATGAGGTCACGGCGTAGCACAACTAGCATCAATGAAGGATACTAAGTAGCTCTTGACAGCAAGATATAAGTGAAGATCACAATGGCAGTGAAGATAATGATGAAAAACAACTGCCAAGCAGGATATACAACAACTCTCTCTCCAACTTTCCTCTTGAAAAGTTTGAGACAATTTTCTGATAAATTCTTTCAAAGAATGCTACTAACTCAAGCTTTCCAATGCAAAAAGAATCACTCAATTCCGAGTTGATATGAGGAGTCAAAGAATTCTAAAACTGGCCTGAAAAATTGGAACAAGCTGTGTTCACAAACTTCGGAGGGAAAAAAGACCTATTTAGAAGCCGATTTTGAGGTGTCAAATATTGAACTAGCTTCTGCAACTATTTAGATGCGGCTCGTCGCTATCTTCAATTTGAGTACTCACGGAGCCAAAACGGACTTCGTATGAGGAAGATACACCTGTTTTACTGAACAGTGCGCAAAACAGATTCCAATCCGAATTCAGGTACGAGATTGATTCTAGATAGATCCAATTTTTTTCTTTTTTTTTCTCACGCTTTTTTTTTCTTCTCTCTCTTTTTCTTTCCTTTTTTTCTCTTTTTTTTCTCTATCTTTTTTTTCTCCCTCTTTCCAAGACAAACTAGATAAGATGCAGATTGGATCAGGCGAAGATGTGAATGACCTCAACTATGATTATGACAATGAACAGTGCATAGCACGTGGTGGAAATTAATAGATGGGATGGTGGACAGCGGAACGGATAATGATGCAGCGGCGGCGTGACTAATGTGAACAGAACTCGAAACTCTAAAGGAACTAGACACTAAGACCAGCAACTGACACGACGATGCAACCGATAATTCAACTATGCAAGCAATGAATAGAAAATTGCGAAGGCTCAGACTGGCTTGGATAAAGGATGAACAGATCTAACTTTTTTTTGTGGCTTTTTCTTGGACAATAGGTAAGAAAATAAATCTAATCTAAGAAAAACTGGAAATTCTCACCGAGCAACCTGAAAACTGATACCACTTGATGAATAGATCTAACTTTTGTACAGGTGGTACAGGTGGCTGCATGTAGTGTTGATTTTGATCAACCTCATCCTTATAATCTCCCACATAATCATCCTCCTCCGCATCAGCAGCAGGAGCCACAGAAGTATCAACAGCAGCACCAACAGTTTGGCCAAACGCAAGAGGAACACGGCTTGCTCGGCGGAGGTCTGCTTCGCGACGTGGAGGTAGTCGTTGTTGTTGTTGTTGGAGAGGGGCGTTAGGTGCAGCGGGTGGTGGTGGTGGAAGACGCGCGAGCAATTCATTAAACTTGTTATCGAGCTTTGTTTCGAACGTCTTCTCAAGGCCAGTGATCTTCTCCATGGCCTCTTCAAAATTGTTCAGCACATCTTGCACCTGTTCAGTCATCATTTGCTGAAACTTATCATGAAGCTCCTTGTTCGATAAATTCTCCCAATCAATCTCGTCGGCTTGTGATCCTGGCATGGTTAGCAGC
>NW_021217571.1:0-1251 GCF_002162155.2 Triticum dicoccoides
CCCCGTGGTGCGTTTACGTTTCGGTCATCAACACTCACAATTTTGGCCGATTCTGGTCCGTTTCGTGCACTATTACTCGCCGCTTTGGGGTCCCAGAGCGATTTCCATGGTTGTTGAACTCCAAGGTGCACTTACGTGTCTGTCATCAACATTCATAGTTTTTGCCAATTCTGGCCCGTTTCTTGGACTATTACTCTGTTTTGGCGTCCCGGTGTGATTTCCATGATTGACGAACACCGGGGTGCGTTTATGTGTCGGTTAGCAACACTCGCATTTTGGGCCGCTTCTGGCCTGTTTCGTCGACTATTACTCACCGTTTTGGGGCCCCAAAGCGATTTCCATGGTTGTTGAACCCCATGGTGCGCTTACGTGTCGATCATCAACAATCGCAGTTTGGGCCGATTTTGGCCCGTTTCTTGCACTATTAGTTAGTTTTGGGCGTCCCGCAGTGATTTCCACGATTGACGAACTCCGTGGTGCGTTTACATGTCGTCATGCATCAACACACAATTTTGGTCGACTCTGGTCCATTTCGTGCACGATTATTCACCATTTTGGCGTCCCAGAGCGATTTCCATGATTGACAATTCCCGGGGTGCGTTTGCGTGTCTGTCCTCAACACTCACAGTTTGGGCCAATTCTGACGCGATTCGAGGACTATTACTCAACATTTAGGGGTCCCGAAGCAATTTCCATAGTTGTTGAACCCCAAAATGCGTTTACGTGCCGGTCATGAACACTCACAGTTGTGGCCGATTCTGGCCCGTTTCGTGGACTATTACTCACTGTTTGGGGTCCCGGTGTGACTTGCGTAATTAACAAACCCCGGGGTGCGTTTACGTGTTGATCATCAACACTCTCAGTTTCGGCCGATTCGGGCTCGTTTTGTGGCACTCGCAGTTTTGGCCGATTCTGGCCCGTTTCATGGACTATTACTCACAGGTTTGGGGTCCCGGAGTGCTTTCCTTGATTAACAAACCCCGGGGTGCGTTTACGTATCGGTCATCAACACTCATGGTTTTTGTCGATTCTGACTCGTTTCGTGGACTATTACTCACCGTTTTGGGGTCCCGAAGAGATTTCCATAGTTGTTGAACCCCAAGGTGCGCTTACATGTATGTCATCAACAATCGCAGTTTGGGCCGAATTTTGGCCCATTTCTTGGACTATTACTTAGTTTCGGGGGTCCTGGAGTGATTTCCACAATTTACGAACCCCGTGGTGCGTTTACGTTTCGGTCATCAACACTCA
>NW_021217572.1:0-1696 GCF_002162155.2 Triticum dicoccoides
ATATATATATATATATTCATAATATATGAAAAAAATACAAACTACATATATATTCATATGTATGTTTATATTTAACATGCTACATGTTAGTTTATATAATAATACATAAAAAAGCTTAAAAAAATACATATGAAAAAAAAGTCTACCTATGCCGACGGCTATGCCGTCGGCATAGAGACGGCCAGGTTTTAGGCGGCGGGCGGCGTGCCGCGGATCGCTGACGTGGCATGTATGCCGACGGCAGCCGTCGGCTTAGCTCATGGACGGTGCGCCGCGGATCTGTGACGTGGCATGACGATATATGCCGACGGCCGGCCGTCCAGGCCGTCGGCATAGATTTGACGACGTTAGCCGCTGGTCACGGGCGGGGCCACCGGGCCCACGGGTATGCCGACAGCGTGGTTATGCCGACGGCTGCTGTCGCCATGTTCGCAGCTGGGCCGACGACATATGTATGCCGACGGGTGCCGTCGGCTTAGCTTGTGGTAGCCCGACGGCCAAGGTATGCCGACGGCCAAGACGTGGCTGTCGGCATAGCGCAAAGTAGGCCGACGACTGCCGCCGGCATTGATTTGGCCGTCGGGGTAGGGCCAGTTTCCGGTAGTGATGCCTTGAAGAGCTGCAACTATATTCAGTGAAGAAGTGCCCAAACTTCGTCACAGAGGTGGCGAAGCTGACAAAGTTAACGGTGCTCAAGATCTTTTTCCATAAAATAGAGCAGTCTGCAGGCAAGGCTCTGATGGAATCTCTGCGCAACCTGCACAAGATCCATAATTTGAGGATCTTGGATGATGGTCGTGAGGCTATGTATTCGGTTGTCGTCAATGATAGCTTGGAAGACTTGGCACCCTGTACAAAGCTGTACGATTTAATTCTGCCAATCATAGTTATACCGAGGGTGCCATCATGGATCAATCATTTAAGAGTTCCACTCCTTTCTTGTCTATGGCTGAAAGTGGATACGGTAGAAGTTCGGGATGTTCAAACCATCGGCAGGTTGCCGTCACTTCTCGTCCTTGGTCTCTGTAGTAAGGATGAAAAGAGCATATCATATACTTTTTGCAGCAATGAGTTTCACAAGCTGAGACTGTTGTACACGAGGAAGATAGAGATTGTTGTTGGAGAAGGAGCATTGCCGATGCTTGAATGCCTGGGATACAGTGCAAGCGCTGGAAGAAAGGATGCTGCCAGCTTGGTGCAGTGGAGGAGAAATATCTGCCCTTTGCTGAAGTATGTCACCTGTTACCTTGACTGCACTAACAGCAGCTACAGGGAAGTAAGGCAAGCGAAGCAAGCGCTAAGGCAGGCTTCAGGCACCCATCCCAATCTTGATCTCTACATACAAAAAAAGAATTACGATAAGGAGGCAGGTATGCTCATTGATAATCTCGAGTGGATCCTACGTGGTTTGGACAGACCCGAGGATATGGGCCGTCCTCCTGCACACCAGGAAGGAAGGATACGTCGCATGAATAGATCACTCGAGAGAAGATTACGTGACGCCGCGGAGCCTCGGGTCGGGAGGTACGGGGAACAAGAAATACAAGGCCTTGTTACCAAATTCAAGAGTTGGCTACATGATCATGCAGGCACCGACCAGGATGAGGTACACGTACATACCACTGCCCATTATATTGATCGCTGTATTTATACATGTGTAAATATCATGTCGCTGAGAGCCGTCTGGCCGTTTTTT
>NW_021217573.1:0-2562 GCF_002162155.2 Triticum dicoccoides
ACAGAAGCTGAATAACAAGAGTCTTACATCCATACATACCGTCTTACACAAATTATGACCATTATGGTCAAGTCTTACATTGATAAAGCCTTAAGGGATGAACATCAAATGAAACACAAGCAGCGGAAATCTTCGTCGATAAGTAGAACCCATGCCATCTGCCTTAACCCTACAGGCATTCTGACTGGGAAATGTCCTAGTTCGCATGTTCGTCTCCAAAGAACTCTTCATCGAACTCCGGTTCTTCCATGCCTGGCCAATTAAATAACCAGTGGCAAGCCAAAGAGTACTTTGAATGTACTCGCAAGCAACCCATGTTTTGGTCCAAGATGTAACAATACATGATATAGGTAAATTTTGCAAAAAGCTAGCTTTGAGTGAAATGACATGTTCAACAACTTGTAAGACATGCATCAAGAGAATTCAAGTAACCATGAGGACAGGTTACAGGTATCAACATAAATAGAGTGGGCACCAACCCATCTCAATCACGTCAAGTCCTTTGACTTGACCCAAGTAGTTATCCAAACACACACACTAGTTTGTAAACTATGGACATAGTTTAAGCAGCACCGCCCAACTGTCCTTGACCGTGGACACGGCTATTCGAATAGTTTTACACTCTGCAGAGGTTGCACACTTTACCCACAACATTTGGGGAACTTCCGTGTCATCCACGACCCGCGGTACCTCAAGTACCCAGGGTAAGCACCCGATCACTACCTTTCCCTAGACGCCACTAACAAGGAGTCCACTCGTTGTTCCGTATCCTCACGATGTACATCATACGAGACTCACTCGAGATCGTAACATCCGAGAGGGGACACAACAGTGTATCCGGTGCCCTGTGAAAACAGTCATGTCCGCCCTACCTGGCACGACCCCGTCCCGAGGGAGCGCACCAACAACTCTCCCGTCACTAGTAATGCGGGCTCCAAGCTAGTATCGGTCTAGGTAATCAATAATGCCCTTTCCCATATAAGGGTTGAGTGGTTGCGCATGTAAGGTTGGGACAGTCAACAAATCTTAAATCTAATCCGTTTTCGAAAACAACACACACACTTGCCTCGGTACACCACTTCGTCATCAAGTGGTTAGCCATCTCATCGTCTCCCTCGGGCATAAGTGGCACCCGACGGGGTTTTTGAAAAGTCTTTTGAAAATACTTTGTCTCCTTCATCATGCATATACCCGTCCCTTTTTGCGTAGCATCTACTTTAGCATCCTATCTACTCCCACCAGCATAACCCTCATAAGAAGGTAGGGTCATGCACAATGCAAGTATCAACGAGGAAGTAATGGTGGCAAACCATCAAGATGGTTACCACCTCATCATGATTCCATTGCAACAACAATATGTTGCTATATGACATGCATAAAAAGGGTTTCTCAAACATGGTCAAAGGGATGCTTGCCTGTTTTAACAAAGTCTTCGAGGTCTTCAAATATCTTGGGTCCAATTCCGAGCATTTCGTCAACTATCGTCGAAAGCAACCATAATAAGCAACACAAGAAGGCAGGAAATAAAAGTGCTCAAAAATATTAATTTGACTTTTCTAGGACTTATCTGGTTATATGAAAAATAACCAGAGTGGTTTCATTGGAATTGGATCAGTGGATATATCTGAACATTTTGATATGATGGAACCAAGGGGTTTATGGATTTGCAAGAAGTGTCCAGAAATATATATTTGGAAAATGAGAAAAGGCACCCATTTAACAAATCATGATTTTAGAAGCATCTAGGAGTTGGTTTCACTAGATTTGGAGTTCAAATGAATTCCCTATGAATTTGCAAAGTTGACAAATATGAGGAAATGGCTCATTTTATTGTGGGGTACAGAAAGTATTAAGTAAAATGTTCATAAACTAAGTTATGAACTTAGAAGCATCTAGGCATTTGAATAATGGTATTTGGATCGATTATGAGCTCTCTATGATTTTCTAAAGTTTATGACAGAGATGGAAAAACAAGATTTGATAAATGTTTGTGAAGAAAAAGTTTCTGGAAAAATGAGCACATTGCTCCATGAGATAGACCATGATTTTATGAGTTACTAGAAATTTGAAACATCAAATTTGGAGGTAATATGAATATTTGGGAGATTTTACAAGTTTCTGGAAAAAGAAAAGACAAAGGAAGGGGGGTTATATCTATACTGCGCACCGAGCGCAGCATAGCGCCACAGCGCATTGGGCCAGCCCAGCTGCATGGCCACGCGGCTAAGAAGGGCCACGCCAAAGGCAGACTAGCGTAATACGCTTCTCTGCAGGGGAGACGGTTCCCCCAGATCCCGCCTCCACTTAAACACCGGGGCCCGCCGGCTGAGTCGCTGACCCGCGGGGCGCACCCGTAGGGTCGTCTCCTTCCTCCCGCGCCCGTGACAGAGGGGATCGAGGTGGCGGTTGAGCGCCGGCCGGTGCTTGCCCCCAGCGGCATAAGCCACCACCGGCCAAGCTCCGGCCACCGGAGGGGTCGCTGGGGAGAGGCGCATCAGGGGGAGCCCTCGGAGACGGCAGGGGATGGCCGGAGCGCATCCGGTGACGGTCGTGGCGGACGGC
>NW_021217574.1:0-2562 GCF_002162155.2 Triticum dicoccoides
ACAGAAGCTGAATAACAAGAGTCTTACATCCATACATACCGTCTTACACAAATTATGACCATTATGGTCAAGTCTTACATTGATAAAGCCTTAAGGGATGAACATCAAATGAAACACAAGCAGCGGAAATCTTCGTCGATAAGTAGAACCCATGCCATCTGCCTTAACCCTACAGGCATTCTGACTGGGAAATGTCCTAGTTCGCATGTTCGTCTCCAAAGAACTCTTCATCGAACTCCGGTTCTTCCATGCCTGGCCAATTAAATAACCAGTGGCAAGCCAAAGAGTACTTTGAATGTACTCGCAAGCAACCCATGTTTTGGTCCAAGATGTAACAATACATGATATAGGTAAATTTTGCAAAAAGCTAGCTTTGAGTGAAATGACATGTTCAACAACTTGTAAGACATGCATCAAGAGAATTCAAGTAACCATGAGGACAGGTTACAGGTATCAACATAAATAGAGTGGGCACCAACCCATCTCAATCACGTCAAGTCCTTTGACTTGACCCAAGTAGTTATCCAAACACACACACTAGTTTGTAAACTATGGACATAGTTTAAGCAGCACCGCCCAACTGTCCTTGACCGTGGACACGGCTATTCGAATAGTTTTACACTCTGCAGAGGTTGCACACTTTACCCACAACATTTGGGGAACTTCCATGTCATCCACGACCCGCGGTACCTCAAGTACCCAGGGTAAGCACCCGATCACTACCTTTCCCTAGACGCTACTAACAAGGAGTCCACTCGTTGTTCCGTATCCTCACGATGTACATCATACGAGACTCACTCGAGATCGTAACATCCGAGAGGGGACACAACAGTGTATCCGGTGCCCTGTGAAAACAGTCATGTCCGCCCTACCTGGCACGACCCCGTCCCGAGGGAGCGCACCAACAACTCTCCCGTCACTAGTAATGCGGGCTCCAAGCTAGTATCGGTCTAGGTAATCAATAATGCCCTTTCCCATATAAGGGTTGAGTGGTTGCGCATGTAAGGTTGGGACAGTCAACAAATCTTAAATCTAATCCGTTTTCGAAAACAACACACACACTTGCCTCGGTACACCACTTCGTCATCAAGTGGTTAGCCATCTCATCGTCTCCCTCGGGCATAAGTGGCACCCGACGGGGTTTTTGAAAAGTCTTTTGAAAATACTTTGTCTCCTTCATCATGCATATACCCGTCCCTTTTTGCGTAGCATCTACTTTAGCATCCTATCTACTCCCACCAGCATAACCCTCATAAGAAGGTAGGGTCATGCACAATGCAAGTATCAACGAGGAAGTAATGGTGGCAAACCATCAAGATGGTTACCACCTCATCATGATTCCATTGCAACAACAATATGTTGCTATATGACATGCATAAAAAGGGTTTCTCAAACATGGTCAAAGGGATGCTTGCCTGTTTTAACAAAGTCTTCGAGGTCTTCAAATATCTTGGGTCCAATTCCGAGCATTTCGTCAACTATCGTCGAAAGCAACCATAATAAGCAACACAAGAAGGCAGGAAATAAAAGTGCTCAAAAATATTAATTTGACTTTTCTAGGACTTATCTGGTTATATGAAAAATAACCAGAGTGGTTTCATTGGAATTGGATCAGTGGATATATCTGAACATTTTGATATGATGGAACCAAGGGGTTTATGGATTTGCAAGAAGTGTCCAGAAATATATATTTGGAAAATGAGAAAAGGCACCCATTTAACAAATCATGATTTTAGAAGCATCTAGGAGTTGGTTTCACTAGATTTGGAGTTCAAATGAATTCCCTATGAATTTGCAAAGTTGACAAATATGAGGAAATGGCTCATTTTATTGTGGGGTACAGAAAGTATTAAGTAAAATGTTCATAAACTAAGTTATGAACTTAGAAGCATCTAGGCATTTGAATAATGGTATTTGGATCGATTATGAGCTCTCTATGATTTTCTAAAGTTTATGACAGAGATGGAAAAACAAGATTTGATAAATGTTTGTGAAGAAAAAGTTTCTGGAAAAATGAGCACATTGCTCCATGAGATAGACCATGATTTTATGAGTTACTAGAAATTTGAAACATCAAATTTGGAGGTAATATGAATATTTGGGAGATTTTACAAGTTTCTGGAAAAAGAAAAGACAAAGGAAGGGGGGTTATATCTATACTGCGCACCGAGCGCAGCATAGCGCCACAGCGCATTGGGCCAGCCCAGCTGCATGGCCACGCGGCTAAGAAGGGCCACGCCAAAGGCAGACTAGCGTAATACGCTTCTCTGCAGGGGAGACGGTTCCCCCAGATCCCGCCTCCACTTAAACACCGGGGCCCGCCGGCTGAGTCGCTGACCCGCGGGGCGCACCCGTAGGGTCGTCTCCTTCCTCCCGCGCCCGTGACAGAGGGGATCGAGGTGGCGGTTGAGCGCCGGCCGGTGCTTGCCCCCAGCGGCATAAGCCACCACCGGCCAAGCTCCGGCCACCGGAGGGGTCGCTGGGGAGAGGCGCATCAGGGGGAGCCCTCGGAGACGGCAGGGGATGGCCGGAGCGCATCCGGTGACGGTCGTGGCGGACGGC
>NW_021217575.1:0-746 GCF_002162155.2 Triticum dicoccoides
GCCAAAATCGGCCAAAATAGCGATTGTTGATGACTGACACATCAGCGCACCTTGGGGTTCAATAACTATGGAAATCACTTCGGGGCCCCAAAACGTTCAGTAATAGTCCACGAAACGGGTCAGACTCGGCCAAAACTGCGAGTGTTTATGACCGACACGTAAACACATCCGAGGGTTCGTTAATCATGGAAATCACTCTAGGACCACATAACAGTGAGTAATAGTCCGTGAAACGGACCAGAATCGGCCAAAATTGCGGTTTTGGATGACCAACACGTAAACGCACCCCAGGGTTCGTTAATCGTGGAAATCACTCCTGGACCTCAAAACAGTGTGTAATAGTCCATAAAACGGGCCAGAATCGTCGAAAATTGTGAGTGTTGATGACCAACACATAAACACATCTCGGGGTTCGTTAATCGTGGAAATCACTCCAGGACCCCAAAATAGTGAGTAATAGTCCCTGAAACGGGCCAGAATCGGCCAAAATTGCGTTGTTGATGACCGACACGTACACGCACCCCAGGGTTCGTTAATCGTGGAACTCACTCTGGGACCCCAAAACAGTGAGTAATAGTCCCTGAAACGGGCCAGAATCGGCCAACACTGTGAGTGTTGATGACCGACACGTAAACGTACCCCAGCGTTCGTTAATCGTCGAAATCAATCCGTGACCCCAAAATACTGAGTAATAGTCCATTAAACAGGCTAGAATCGGCCAAAACTGTGAGTGTTGATGACCGACA
>NW_021217576.1:0-1530 GCF_002162155.2 Triticum dicoccoides
TTGATGCGCATTGGTTTGAATTTGTGTTTGCAGTCAGTTCGGGGATGAACTTTGAGGGTGAATTTGAGGTCGCGGTAGTTGCCATTGAACCCTAGATCTAGTTAGTTGGGTTTTGAAACTGTAGTATGAGGCGAACTTGGTAGTTTGATTAACTATCATGATTGTGTGGCAACTAACTCCTTGAACAAATGTGATAGTTGCCACAAACGTGTTTTCCTTTGCGGCAACAAATTACTGAAATAACTGTGATAGTTGCCACATATAAGCTTTTGCACGGGGCAACTTTTTTTGTTGAATGACTGTGATAGTTGCCACACATACGCTCTTCCATGTGGCAACTGAATTTGCTGACTTACTGTGATAGTAGCCACTAACATGCTTTTTCATTGTGGCGTCAAATTTTTCTGAATGATTTGTGGTAGTTACCACATTGTGATAGTCGCCACAATCTGTAGTCAATGCAGTTTCAGCAGCCAACTACACTGGACGGCAACTAATGTGCACTTCAAGTGTGCCTGTTGCCACTTGGATAGTATATTCATGTGGCAAATAGAATGTGAACACACTGTCTGTTGCCATTCTGCAGATACGATAGTGTGGCAGATTGGTTGCATAATGTGGCAACCAAATTTGCATATCAATTCTGTCAGATGTCATACATATGTTATTTTTTCAGCATTCACTAGTTGACATTTTCTGTAAGGTGGCAACTCCTTACCTCTTGCATTTACATTTCCACCATGACAATTTGGTCTGTCCCTATCTCAGCAGAATGGCTCGTGGCGATCATCAAAATGATGATGATGATTTCATGGATCCACCACAGCGTAATCGGGCAACTGGACGGATAAAAGAGGGTGATGAGGTAAATGTTCACACATCCCCCCTCATCCTGCTTTATGTTACTGGTTGACACCTCGAGCTTGCAGTCGTCTGACACGGACTAAACTTTCATGACATTGCAAAACATGGCAACAACTGATCATTTATAGTCTGTTTTTTGCAGAAGAAGAAACGTATTCGCAACAGAGCCTCCCAAGAACGTCTGACTGCGTTGACTGGCAAATTCACTGAAACTAGTTGTGTTTGTTGAGAGATCCCAGTTCAAAAATGAGTTACCAAAATGAAAGGAAAGCAAAAACAGGGTGCTCACTCTAATCTAGTATCTTACAGAACTGCTAACACACAATCACCTGAAAGTTTCAGGTTTGGTCAATCATCTCATCCAAGATAATTTGTTTTGGGATCATGAGAACAACCATGATAGAGGCACTAGTAGAAAAAGGGCCTATTGTCCCGGTTCGTAAGGGTCATTTGTCCCGGTTTTTGAACCAGGACTAAAGTGTCAGTACTAATGCCCTTGACCTTTAGTCCCGGTTCTTACACGAACCGGGACAAATGGGCCTCCACGTGGCCGGTGCGGTGAGCCTAGGCAGGAGGCCCTTTCGTCCCGGTTGGTGGCACTAACCGGGACCAATAGGCATCCACGCGTCAGCATTTCAGGTGCTGTGTTTTTTTTTAAAAAAAGGG
>NW_021217577.1:0-1157 GCF_002162155.2 Triticum dicoccoides
CGGTGCCGCCGCCGAGCACCTTGGCTGCCTGCCTGGCAAGCCAAGCAGCTCGCTGGAGCGGTGGCCGGGCTGGGCCGGCCAGGTGGGCTGGCTGGTGGGCCTGTGGTGGCGCCAGGTAAGTTTTCCCTTTTTCTTTCTGTTTCTGTTTTTTTAATACTTCTGCAACTTTGTTGAATTAAATAAAATACTTAGGCAACTCCTAAAATCACCAAATTACTCCTGGTCCATAGTTGGATTATTTCCAACATGAAACATTTTAGTTTGGAGATATTTGAGCATTTAAATATTTTATATAATTTTAAATGCCCAAATTCAAATATTTATGATTTAATTCAAAAACCCTAAGATGGCCTAGGAAAATGTGCACCACTTTTGGCAGAGGTTCTGAACCAAGACAAAAATGATGGGCATTTTAGAAGGGCATTTCAGGTTCATTGAAAAGTTTTTTAGTAAACCCTAGTTGGTTTCAGAGGGGACTGGGGGTTCTGTCATCCCCATTTCAAGTTTCTGATGAAAAAGTAGACATGATGCAACACTCTAATGCATGGATAACTAGGATGTGACAACTCACCCCCACTCAAAAGAATCTCGTCCCGAGATTTGGGTTCCTCCGGGAAGAAGGCGGGATACTCGAGTCGAAGACGATCCTCCCTTTCCCAAGTTGCTTCATCCTCAGAATGGTGCGACCATTAAACTTTGAGAAACTTGATATTATGACGTCGAGTGGTACGTTCGGTCTGATCGAGGATACGAATGGGGTACTCTCGATATGTAAGATTATCTTGGAGATCAAGCGTTTCGTGGTCCACTCCACGGATAGGATCCGAGAAGCAACGCCTGAGTTGAGAAACGTGGAAGACATCGTGGACTCTGGAGAGGTGCGGAGGTAGTTCCAACTGGTAGGCAACTTCTCCTCGTTTGGCGAGAATGCGAAAAGGTCCAATGTAACGAGGAGCCAATTTGCCTTTGATACCGAAACGATGGGTTCCCTTCAGAGGGGTGACCCGAAGATAAGCCTTCTCGTCAACCTCGAAAGTCATAGCCTTATGTTTTCGGTCATATTGACTCTTTTGACGAGATTGGGCTGTTTTCAACTTTTCACGAACGATACGAACTTGTTCTTCTGCTTCCTGAATCATATCCGGGCCAAAGAATTG
>NW_021217578.1:0-997 GCF_002162155.2 Triticum dicoccoides
GGGGGATAGCTAGTCTTATCAAAGACTACGCTTCTCGCCGCCACCGTCTTGCATCAAGTAGAAGAGAGTAGATTGAAGTCCTCCAAGTAGCATCTCCAAGTAGCATCTCATAGCATAATCCTACCCGGCGATCCCCTCCTCATATCCCTGAGGGAGAGCGACCACCGGTTGTATCTGGCACTTGGAAGGGTGTGTTTTATTAAGTATCCGGTTCTAGTTGTCATAAGGTCAAGGTACAACTCCAAGTCGTCCTGTTACCGAAGATCACGGCTATTCGAATAGATTAACTTCCCTGCAGGGGTGCACCACATAACCCAACACGCTCGATCCCATTTGTCCGGACACACTTTCCTGGGTCATGCCCGGCCTCGGAAGATCAACACGTCGCAGCCCCACCTAGGCAAAATAGAGAGGCCAGCACGTCGGTCTAAACCTAAGCGCACAGGGGTCTGGGCCCATCGCCCATAGCACACCTGCACGTTGCGAGGGCGGCCGAAAGCAGACCTAGCCTAGTGGCGTTCCAGTCCAATTCGGCGCGCGCCGCTCCGTCGCTGACGTCTGAAGTGCTTCGGCTGATACCACGACGTCGGGATACCCATAACTACTCCCACGTAGATGGTTAGTGCGTATAGGCTCGTAGCCGACTCAGATCAAATACCAAGATCTCGTTAAGCGAGTTAAGTATCCGCGAACGCCGAACAGGGCCAGGCCCACCTGTCTCCTAGGTGGTCTCAACCTGCCCTGTCGCTCCGCCACAAAGTAACAGTCGAGGGCCGTCGGGAACCCAGGCCCACCTCTACCGGGATGGAGCCACCTGTCCTTTCAGCCCCCTCATCAGAATCACTTGCGGGTACTCATCGAGCTGACCCGACTTTAGTCACCATCTGTATAGTATGTATGTATGTATAGTATATACCCGTGATCACCTCCCGAGTGATCACGGCCCAATAGTATAGCAAGGCAGACTGACAAGAATGGAGGGCCAATGATGATAAAC
>NW_021217579.1:0-1035 GCF_002162155.2 Triticum dicoccoides
ACAAACGAAGTACGCGAAGTTGCAGCTATGGCGAACTTTTAATCTAAACAAAACCCAAAGTCTAAACGATGCCCTAAGGGCTGTATATATGGAGGAAGAGGGGGGAATTTCGTGGCCCTTGGTGGAGGGGTCCGAAATCAACCCTATCTCTTGTTTCC
Organism: Triticum dicoccoides; assembly: GCF_002162155.2. Classification (NCBI taxonomy): domain Eukaryota; kingdom Viridiplantae; phylum Streptophyta; class Magnoliopsida; order Poales; family Poaceae; genus Triticum; species Triticum dicoccoides. The sequence continues at coordinate 159 of NW_021217579.1, forward strand.
CCACACATACGGACTCTAAAAATAGCCTATACTTATGTATTTCGAAATTACATGGGCCTGGCCCAATAATAAGGTGACGCAGCACCTAAAATAGCCTCGGGACGAAATTTATGAAGTGGCATCTTGTATATTTCGTCCAAGGCTCCATGCACCCATTATGGTGGCTTCAAAGTCCTGAAATCATCACTTGTAACTCCGTTCTTGTTCTTGCTCCAATGTTCATCCTTCTCCAAGCTAGGCCCTTCATTTGTAAGCAAAACAAATGTATCCAATTTAGGCAGCATCATATTCTCATGAACATTAAAATCATTACCAAGAAACGAAAGTACCTAGTAATTTAGTTGGCGTGCACGAGCTCTAGTAATTGGTCCAGTATGTATAGCAGCAGGGGCTGTGGGTGTCCCTTGTCTTAAACGCTGCAATTTTTGAAGCAATTCACGTTGATAATATGGTGGAACCCAACGCGTACGCATAGCAGTTTTCAAAGCAGCCCAAGTAGTTGGAATAGGATATAATCTACAATGTTCAGACCACCATACACATGCAAAACTAGTGAAAGCACAAACAGCAGCAACAACTCGTCTCTCCTCAGGATATTGTAAACATGTAAATCGTTGTTCAGTTTCTAACTCCCAAGTAAGATATATATCAGGAACATATCTACCCTCAAATGGTGGAATATTCAATTTCAGTTTAGGAATATGGACATCATCGCGTACCTGAGGTGGTGGTGCAGGCCTACCATGACGAATATATACCTGAGGTCGACCTGCTGGTGGTGGTGCTGGTGGCTGCTCGTAGATCTGATTTTGATCAACCTCATCCTCATAATCACCCGCATACTCATCATCCTCCTGGGTACCAGCAGGAGCAGTAG
>NW_021217580.1:0-1605 GCF_002162155.2 Triticum dicoccoides
AATTCCGCCCTGGTGGCTCCGTATATGGAGGAACACAAGAATTTTCTACAGTCCAAACACCCGGAGAAGTCTGACGACTGGATTACACGCGAACAAACGAGGACTTTCGCCGGTTGGTTGCAGAAACGTGCCCTGAATGATGGCGATATTCAAAATGACCTGTACTCGCTGTCCCAGTTACCATCTTCGAATATAATGACTTTCAAAGGGTACCAGATAAATGGGAATACATTTTAGACGATCGCCCAAGATAAGAAGAGCACCAACCAAAACAGTGGTGTCCGCTTTGATGCAACAACCAACACGGGAAAGGAAACATATAGTGGTTACATAGAGGACATATGGGAACTTAACTATGGATCAGGTGATTTGAAGGTCCCTTTGTTTCGGTGCAAATGGGTCAATATGACACGAGGCGGGGTAACGGAAGACCCGCAGTACAGAATGACTATAGTGGATCTCAACAATCGTGCGTATGCAGATGAACCATTTGTCCTAGCCAATGATGTGGCGCGGGTTTTTTATGTGAAAGACATGTCTACTAGGCCGAGAAAAAGAAAAGATAAGGAAGCGAATGGATCATACGACGAGCCAAAGCGCCACATAGTTCTTTCAGGAAAAAGAAACATCGTGGGAGTGGATGACAAGACAGACATGTCAGAAGATTATGAAAAGTTTGATGAAATTGCTCCATTCACAGTGAATATTGATCCGAGCATCCAGTTAAATGATGAAGATTTTCCCTGGCTACGGCGCAAAGGGACACACGAGAAGAAAAAGTTTCACACCCAAAGATCTGGGATGTGATCGGCTTCACTATCATCACTTTCTTCTGTGTTTCACACCCAGGAGGGAATGTCTGTAATAGTTAGGGTAGTTAATTATGTGTTTTGGCATTTGAAACGCGAAGAAATTTTATGTGCAAACAAATTCTTTTTCATGCATTTAAAAGTAGGGAGTGTTACGGCAAAAACTGGATACACTTCGTGTACAAAATGGACAATCTTTTTCGAAGTATCAGGGTTTCCGACGAAAACTGATATGTTACAAAGGCATTTCATTTTTTAAATAACCTAAGCATTACCAAATTGAATATAATGATAAAACACACTAATATTAAACATAAGAAAAAAGAATCACTGAAAAATCTTTTTCCAAAGTTAAGTTATTCACAAACTAGTGATTCACACAAATTTCAAATAATTCAAAATTTAAACTATTCAAATTTGAAAACTACCGGCACTAACAGATCAAAGTTTGTAAATTTTTGTACCTAAAGCAAAAATATTCACAAAGACTCTAAATACAGCAAAAAACAACTCAAAAATAAATAAAACAAATAAAAAAGCAGCCGCGTTTCAGCCTCGTCCATAGCCGGCGGCTCCGACGGATCCACCGGCTGCTTGCCGTGCGGCCTCCCAGACGGTGGTGGAGGCGGTGGTGGCGGCACGAGGGTGTCCGACATAGAAACATCGCCGCCCTCCTTCTCCACGATGGGGTCCTTAGTGCCGGCCCCTCCGGTTTGCCCCGTGAACTCCGGAGGCGGCGGCGCAGACGATAGTGGGGGGACAAGCATCGCTGATCGGCGACGCGCGGCCTCCTCGG
>NW_021217581.1:0-1258 GCF_002162155.2 Triticum dicoccoides
AGCTCCGCCGCGGCCGAACTCCGGCCGCCGCTGACCTCGTCACCGCCGTCACTACAGCCGCTTGAGCTCGTCTCGGAGCGTGTCACCGCACTCAGGAAGCCACCAGGAGCCTAACGCATATCCTAACTCGCCCTCCCGTGCACCACAGCGCCAACCCCGCACTCACCGAACTCCGGCGCCGCCGCGAGCTCCGTTCCGACGAGCCCCGGCGTCCCCGCAGCCTCCCACCTACCCCATCAGATGCGGGAGAGCCCGGGCTACGCCCCGGTGCCCTCAGCGCGCGAATCCGATGCCCCTAGCGCAAGTCCGGCGTGCCCCGCCGTGCTCTGTGGTCACCGCCGGCCAAACTCCGGCGGGCCGATGTGGCCACTTAGTTAGGGGCTAATCACCCTATGAGCCACTGCCATGTGGGCCCCGAGCCTAATTAGGTTAGTTTAATTTTTTTGTTTAGATTAGTGCTAATCTGTGGACCCCATGTGTCAGATTTTGACTTAGTCAAGTCAACGTTGACCGGTCCCACCTGTCAGTGAGTGAAACAGCCCTGTGTCACTGACGTGTGGCCCCCACACGTCAGGTTTGACCAGCAGCAGCGTCTGTTGACCTGCTGACATCACGGTGACGCACTGCTGACGTAGTAAATGTTTCTGGAATTTAAATAATTCTTAAATGATTTATTAATTCCAGAAAATGCCTAAAACTTCTAAAAATCATAGAAAATTAACCGTAACTCCAAATTAAATAAATTATATATAAAAAATTATCAGAAAAATTCAAGGAATCCATCTGTACCATTTTCATGCATGTTAGAACAACTTATAGCTGCTGTTTAGCACAAATCAATTACATGGCATTTGAATAATCACATATGGAGTTTGAATTTGAATCTTGGATTCAAACCAACTTCATTTAATCTGGTTTTAGTTGCATTAGCCCAAAACACATTCATTTTGCCATGTCATGATCATGCATCATATTGTGCATTGCACTGATCGTGTTTTTCTGTATTTGCCGGTAATTGTCCCCTCTCGATAGACGTGTACCGATGATGTGATCGTTGACACTGATGAAGACTCAATGTTATCTTCAGAAGTGCCAGGCAAGCAAAACCCCCTTGTTCATTCTGATAAAATCCCACTCTCTCGCTCCTGCTCTCTTTTACTGCATTAGGACAACATCGATTCATCTGTTACTTGCTGCGGTAGCTGAACCCCTTTATCCTTTGCATGACCTGTCATTCCACAGTAAATAGATGAAACCC
>NW_021217582.1:0-743 GCF_002162155.2 Triticum dicoccoides
ACCACCATGATAGTTAAATAAATTTTATTCCTTTGAAGTAGGGAAAAATTGGCTTTTCGCAAAAACTGTAATCATAGAGCTTTCCACCAGCCATATATGCATGTAGTATAGCCTATTCTTTCATTACTCTCTATGTGTTACATTGCCAGCATATTCCATGTGCTGACCCGTTTTCGGGCTGCAACTTTTCATGTTGCAGACTTTTCAGACGACGAGTAAGTGGTACGTTAGGGTTACGATTTCCTATACTCAACTTTGCCGTTGGTGTTGATGGGAACCCACAACCTTGTTGCTTCCGCTATATTTTGGATTGAGGTAATAGTATTTACGTTACTTTATACATGTGATTTACCTCTGTTATAAATCCTTCGAGTACTGTGTGTGTCAGCATACTGATCCAGGGATGACACATAAGCACAGAGACTTGATCCTTCGAGTACTGTGTGGGTCGCTACACGTTGTTGCTGTTGTTGTTGGTGTTGCTGTTGCTGCAATTGCTATTGTCGTTGTTGTTGTTGTTGTTGTTGTTGTTGTTGTTGTTGTTGTTGTTGTTGTTGTTGTTGTTGTTGTTGTTGTTGTTGTTGTTGTTGTTGTTGTTGTTGTTGTTGTTGTTGTTGTTGTTGTTGTTGTTGTTGTTGTTGTTGTTGTTGTTGTTGTTGTTGTTGTTGTTGTTGTTGTTGTTGTTGTTGTTGTTGTTGTTGTTGTTGTTGTTGTTGTTGTTGTTGTTGTTGTTGTTGTTGTTG
>NW_021217583.1:0-1170 GCF_002162155.2 Triticum dicoccoides
GAACTGCATGTGATCCATCGGCTTGTCTCCCTCACGGACTTTGTTGCGCTGACTCCACCATTGCCACCACATGATGATAACCACCATCCGGTCCTTCTCCGGGATCTACCACAGAACTTGCAAAGTGGAGTCTACCGTATTGCACTCAGTCAATCTTTGTCGAACATGTTCCAGTTCAAGCTCCCGCTAGACTTGCTTAACCTCATGGCACTCCACAAACAAATGCTTTGCCGTCTCGTTTCTCATGTTGCACAGGAAACAGTTATGGTTCTCAATCGCCATTCCTCTCCTGCATAAGATATCCTTCGTGGCGAGCGTGTTGTGTGCAAGACGCCACATGAAATGCCTCACCTTCCCCGGGCACGGCAGCTTCCACAAGCGTTTCCATTTAGCTTCTCCTCCGGCATCTAGATCCCCCCCCACCATTCGGTGCTCCATTCACCTACGCATTCTCCGGCTCGAATAGTGCTTGTTTCAGCTTATACGCTTGCTTGACCGAGAACACGCCCTTAGCGTCAAAGTGCCATGCGAGGAAATCCACTGCCCCATCTCGAGGTGGCATCTGAAGAATCAGGTTGGCATCCTCCTCCCAAAACATATCAGTGACCAGCTCCGTGTCACATTTACCCGTGGTTGGATCGATGAGCTCAGCTACTTTGGTGAGGAGATTACCCCCTCGGGGCGTGATGACCCGCCTCGACCAAGCCCTGGGTATCCAGGGGTCATCCCAAATATGAATACTCTCCCCATCCCCCACACACCAAATCATTTCCTGCTTAACCAGCTCAATACCATAGGTGATACTGCGCCATGCATACGACATATTTGAGCTCTCCCCAGCCTCAAGGATAGAGTTGTCCGGGAAATACTTGGCCTTCATGAGTTGTGCACACAAGCTGTTTGGTTGCTCAATCATACGCCATACTTGCCTGGCTAGCATAGCAATATTAAAATCATGAATATCTCTGAAGCCAAGGCCACCTCTGCCCTTAGATCTTGTTAGCTTTTGCCAGCTCACCCAATGGACCTTGTTATCTTTATCTTGCTGGCTCCACCAGTATCTAGCAATCATAGAGCTTAACTCTTCACAAAAGGTCTTGGTGAGATAGAACACAGACATTGCAAATGTCGGAACCGCCTGCGCCACCCCTTTTACTAGGATTTCCTTGC
>NW_021217584.1:0-1044 GCF_002162155.2 Triticum dicoccoides
GACTAAACTGCTTTTTAGTACTACTTGTCACCCCCAAACTGATGGACAAACTGAAGTAGTCAATAGAACGTTGTCTACTATGCTTAGGGCTGTTTTGAAGAATAATAAGAAAATGTGGGAGGAATGCTTGCCTCATATTGAATTTGCTTATAATCGTTCATTGCATTCTACTACTAAGATGTGCCCTTTTGAAGTTGTGTATGGTTTCCTACCTCGTGCACCTATTGATTTGTTGCCTCTTCCATCTTCGGAGAAGGTTAATTTTGATGCTAAACAACGTGCTGAATTGATTTTAAAAATGCATGAGTTAACTAAGGAAAACATTGAGCGTATGAATGCTAAATATAAACTTGCTGGAGATAAGGGTAGAAAACATGTTGTGTTTGCACCTGGAGATCTTGTTTGGTTACATTTGCGTAAGGATAGATTTCCTGATTTGCGCAAATCAAAGCTAATGCCACGTGCTGACGGTCCCTTTAACGTGTTAGAGAAAATAAATGATAATGCATATAAACTTGAGGTGCCTGCAGATTTTGGGGTTAGTCCCACTTTTAACATTGCAGATTTGAAGCCTTATTTGGGTGAGGAAGATGAACTTCCGTCGAGGACGACTTCATTTCAAGAAGGGGAGTATGATGAGGACATCAATACAATTGTTACACCCACCGCCCCTGCTGCTATACATACTGGACCAATTACTAGAGCTCGTGCACGCCAACTAAATTACCAGGTACTTTCGTTTCTTGGTAATGATTCTAATGTTCATGAGAATATGATGCTGCCTAAATTGGATACATTTGTTTTGCTTACAAATGAAGGGCCTAGCTTGGAGAAGGATGAACATTGGAGCAAGAACAAGCATGGAGATGATGGCATGCGCAAGGGGAACAAGAACGGAGTTACAAGTGATGATTTCAGGACTTTGAAGCCACCATAATGGGTGCATGAAGCCTTGGACGAAATATACAAGATGCCACTTCATAAATTTCGTCCCGAGGCTATTTTAGGTGCTGCGTCACCTTATTATTGGGCCAGGCCCATGTA
>NW_021217585.1:0-903 GCF_002162155.2 Triticum dicoccoides
TTTTTGACTGCTCTGGCACCGAGACAAGCACGAGAACTCATGCTGGTGGCGTGCAGAGGACTTGCCCGATGTAAAGAATCTGGCCTCGACCGGCTAGGATGAGCAGCATGATTGTGTTTGCATTGAGGAGTTTGGCTGCGACCGACAGGCAAATGCCCTGGACAAACATTGTGAGTAGGGGAAACCCGCGCCGGCCGCCAGCAGTGTGGCTCCGTCATTCGGCGGTGGTGGAACAACAGTGACATGTTGGATCTAAACTGTAAAGAGAATGGCAACGGTGGCTGGTTTCACGGTAGGGAATTGGGGGGGAGGGGGGATCGGTTGTGTTGAGATTCGCACTCCTCGGTATCACTCAAAAAATATTTGACAAGAATATGACTTTATTCTTGGACAATTGACATATCGTTTACAAATAATTGAGAGAAATCAAAGGATCTATTGAGATGAGAATAGCTGGTTAGTGTATCTACTACTCTGGTAGAAATTGGAGAAGGAACGTTTTGTAAAATCCAGATTCAGAAGGTCAATTAAGCTTGTCTATCGAGCTGAGAAGGTCGCACGCGGGTTACCTGCAATAAATAGGCTTGGATATTTGGTGCGAGCTAAAAATTCGGCCAGGGCTGAAACTTATCTGTGGTGTGCGTGAGGGAGGGCCTCACTAGTGAGGCACTGAGGCCGTAGAAGAATGGCATTGGAAGGTGACCGGCCTGGGAAGAGGACTACACAGGACGCTGATATGGATGATGATGATGATTGAGATGCTATCACTTCTAGTCTGTTGAAACCGACAGATGGGGCCAAGTGTGGTGTGGTGTAGTAGTAGGCACTTCTAGGCCCCTTCCCGGCTACTGGATCACTCCAGTGCTTCGGGTACTACGGACCCTCTGCCATCCATTGCAGCAG
>NW_021217587.1:0-2607 GCF_002162155.2 Triticum dicoccoides
GCGACCTCTCTCTCCATGGACGCCAAAGGAAGCTCGGCAGGACGCGGGCGGCGGCGGCGCATGCGAAGGCGTAGGCGAAGGGAGACGACACGGAGAGGATCTTATCTTGGAGCTCCTTGGCCGACCTCGGCCTCCACCACCCCACCCTCTGCGCCCGCCTAGTCCAAGGTCCCTCCCTCCCCCCTCTCTGATTCCCCGTGTCTCTGTGGCCCGATTGATTTCGTAGTGCCCTAGGGGAACTAGGAGCTCACCCCCTAATCTCGTCCACGTATTCTTTTTTTTTTGAGAAAAAATAATCTATGCATATGATTTTCAAATTTCCAATCTGAATGATTAATATGATATTCGTAGTTCAAGTAGAAGTTTGACAGAAGACATGTCCAAAACGTCACCCACCTAGTTGTGATATGCAGAGAGTAATAATATGTGAACATTAGTGCATTATATTGGATTCCAGTTTAGATTAAGTCCGATTGCCTTCTTCAAATCAGAAATGGCAATCCTCTCATCTTACATATCGCCGGTTTTGAGAGATAGGCAGTGCAATAATCAGTACAGTACTTTACAGCAAATCCAGTGTCTAGGTATGGTATCTCCACTAATCTCATCATATCTAGTTTGTTCAGAAATTAAATAGAGCGACAGAGGTAAAGTATTGTACAGTTGCCTTTTGCTACAAAAGGGCCAAATCAAAACATGTTGAATATCAACATTCGAATCACCATCCCACCTTCTTCCAAGCTAGCACTTCCCAATGCTCATCTAACGAAAGAATATCCATCTTGCGGTGTTCAGCAATTTAGACCCGTTGTGTTGAGATACACTGGACATGTATTATTATTGATCATCATTAGGTTTCCATTTAGATACAGCATAAAGTACCCTCCCTTTCCATCCTTGAAGCAGCCAACCGCAATCTTCTACAACAAAGAATTCCTGATGAAACAGTAAGTTCTTCCTGTGTACTATGTTCTTTAAGATGGCTGGATCGACGGGAAGCTGCTGGAACCCAGCCTTGAGGCACCTTGCCTGCCACTGCATGTAACATTCTGGCCTCTCAGTTCTGTCTGCGCCCTCACATGCTATTATGTTAAGAGCATCCTGCCTAAATAGGATCCTCTCAATCATCTTTCTTGCTTCATTATCCTGTGCAATATTTGCATCAAGCATGTCAAAAACTGAAGAGTAATCGAGCATAACCTCTTTGAAACGTTGTATGAAGAAGGGAGAACTGAGTAAACCATTCACTGTGCCAGAAATAATAATCTTCGGGTTCATCCTCCTCATAGTTTTGAGCACATTATCCCTTGCACCATTTACGGCATCGGTTTCATGACCGAAATTTTTCATCTGGAACATGCAGTTCACTATGAGAACTTCATCCTCGTCAATGTTAACATCCTCAATTTTGATGGTCTCCCATCTTGAAGCCGCAATGCCCTGATACTGGAAAGGTACCTTGAACCTATTTGCGTAATCAGCCAACCGCTTCCCTGTCTCCTCGATCATTTCGCAGGGGCGGAAACCTGGCTGGGGAATGTATATACCTATGATCCGAAGCTTAGGGGCTCTCTCTTCTTGCTGTGCAAAATTCTGAATCATTAATGGCCACTGAAAGCCGAAGCCGATGCCGAAATCAACAATGTGTACCCTTGGTTTCCCTTGTGAGACATCAAGAATAGCTTGGTTGGCAAAATAGTATGACGCCCTTCCAAAAGGGAAAGCTGCAAGAAAAAGGCTATAAGCCTCTAACAAATCTGCGGTACTTGTTCGCCTTTCCACGAGGTTGCGATAAACCTGACTCCCGGTCCCAGCCAAGCGTGCCCTGAGGCCATCCGCCAAGTAAAATGCCAGTCTCTGAGTACAATTACCATCTGCTGAAGAGTGTTGTCTTATCGTCAATAGCAGTTCACTGGCCAACAGGTAGCTGTGTTCTGCCACAACTTGTGCGCAGTGGATGAGGAGAGTCCTGAGATCAACCAAGTCTTTCCTCGGTTGCTTCCTACTTCTGCTCCGGCCTTTCACTGAGGTCGTGTTTCCTTCCCCCGCCATCCTTTCTTGCAGTCTTGTTATTCGGTCAGAATGACCATAGGATAGCACAACTTGGTCAAAGTTTTCATTTCGAATTATTGCACAAGTGGTGATGGCATGATGTTTATTGCTCCTTCCTTGAAAGATATCCCAACCCCTTGGGTCTGCCACCTCAAAATTTTTGTTTCCGGTCCTCTCTCTTACTTTTGCCTTCGTAGTTAGTTGGGAAATATAAAGTATGTTATAATTTGAATATATCACCAGCTTATCAATACTTCGAGCAAACATTCTTTCCTCCACGACACCTCTCTGGCCAGGCAAGGCAGGGAGGCCAGATCCGGAAGTCCATCCAACACTTATCGATGACTGGTTTGGTAAAAAAAGGACTCCTATTGCAGATATATGGACTCAACGGGGTTGCTAAAGGTTGTAACACGTTGTAACTGGAATAGTCATTATTGAAGCTAGTGTTCCAAAGCCTCTTGTAACTATTGGTCCCACTCTTATCAGGGTTGTCTGGTATGTTTTTGCTATGCAATGGCGGCCATTTAGTAGGCCGCGCGTATCCCTCACCAA
>NW_021217588.1:0-1057 GCF_002162155.2 Triticum dicoccoides
TTCAAAAAATGAAATCCCTTTGTAATAGACGAGTTTCCGTATGAAACCCTGATACTTCGAAGGAGATTGTCTGTTTTTTACACGAAGTGCATCCAGTTTTTGCCTTAAGCCTCTCTACTTTCTTGCACGTGCTATGTGGGTGAAAAGATGATGCCATGCCAACTTGGGACCTTATCAGAGTTCATTTCAAATGCTTTTCAATTCCATGGTCTTATAGCTCAAAATAATCAGTAAATGCATGAAAAATAACAAATGAAGTCAGAAAGGGTTGTAAATTGATGATGTGGATTTGAATGGTGCATTTTGAACATAGAAAAACAAGGGGATTCAAATAAATTCAAAAAATGAAATCCCTTTGTAACAGACGAGTTTCCGTATGAAACCCTGATACTTCGAAGGAGATTGTCTGTTTTGTACACGAAGTGCATCCAGTTTTTGCTGTAAGCCTCTCTACTTTCTTGCACGTGCTATGTGGGTGAAATGATGATACCATGCCAACTTGGAACCTTATCAGAGTTCATTTCAAATGCTTTTCAATTTCATGGTCTTATAGCTCAAAATAATCAGTAAATGCGTGAAAAATAACAGATGAAGTAAGAAAGGGTTGTAAATTGATGATGTGGCTTTGAATGGTGCATTTTGAACACAGAAAAACAAGGAGGTTCAAATAAGTTCAAAAGAAATGAAATCCCTTTGTAACAGACGAGTTTTCGTATGAAACCCTGATACTTCGAAGGAGATTGTCTGTTTTGTACACGAAGTGCATCCAGTTTTTTTCGTAAGCCTCTCTACTTTCTTGCACATGCTATGTGGGTGAAGTGATGATACCATGCCAACTTGGAACCTTATCAGAGTTCATTTCAAATGCTTTTCAATTTCATGGTCTTATAGCTCAAAATAATCAGTAAATGCATGAAAAATAACAAATGAAGTCAGGAAGGGTTGTAAATTGATGATGTGGCTTTGAATGTTGCATTTTGAACACAGAAAAACAAGGGGGTTCCAAGAAGTTCAAAAGAAATGAAATCCCTTTGTAATAGACGAGTTTCCGTATGAA
>NW_021217589.1:0-1482 GCF_002162155.2 Triticum dicoccoides
TGAAATTGTGAGTTTAACAACAGATGAATAATTATTATAATCTATAAGTAACAGATATGAATAAAGTATTCTAGAAAAACATGTATGAATACTGAAGCATGCCATCAATAGTGTAGAACATGGAAGAGACATTCGAGTATAGGCATTAGTGGTCGAGCTATAAGATATCTAGTGAAGAAACGACTTAGCAATTGGGAACTTGCAGAATTAAGTAATGTATTGAGAAGAAAGCCTACTTGATTTTCGTTGATGACATTTGTTTTATCCATCCCTCTTCATCATCAACACCAAACTTAGAATTCTGATTCTGAGATGTGTCAGACACTGAAAAATGCAACAATCAAATTACTACAGCTAAAGAAACTACTGGTCAGATAGCTGGGTAGTACTACTATTTTGCATGGATCGGATCTGTATATTAATAAATGGGCATTGCAAAGGAAGCTTTGTGAGTTGAGAGGGATTAGATGACAATTTGAACAAGCTTCTGCGGGCGGAGGAGATGGTGTCTGCGGCACCCATCAGGTTCATTGCATCTCCTTTCCAAACGCGCTTCACTGCACCGCCAGAGCGTGTCCACCGCACACCCTCGTCGTTGGGAAGGGAGGATTGGAGGAACAGCGAGATCGACAACAAGAACATGCTTCCGTGGGGCACCTGCGTCGCCGGGAAGGGGGAGATTGAGCATCCTGGAGGCGGTCCAAGGAGCAGCTGTCGTCCCCATTGGCGGACTGTGAAGCGGAGACGATGCTCCAATGTTGAGGGGTAGCGAGGAAACAATCATGCGAAGGAGGAGAGACTACAGAGGCCCTATGCGCACGTCTAGGAGGATGGCTGACTGAGTCATGCCGAACGCCGCCGCCGCCACAGGGAAGGTAAAGGTGAGGAGACGTCGTGTTCCTCAACACGGGCTCGCGAAAGAGAAGAGATTTCCCAGCCCAATTTGGCCCGATAAATGACATGAAGCCCAGGTAACTCTGCGGAGCAGCTACCCAAGAGACGAATGCAGATGGCCAGACGATGTGCGATAGATGAAATCGAATGGCCAACGAATCAAAGCGCTGTGGTGGCTCGTAGCTCGCCCCATTATACTGTTTCTTAATGATGCCCCCAAAGGACATAAAAGACCCCGTTGCGGTAAATAAATGTAGTGGCAGCAGTGTGATCTCAGATCTATAGTGCTAAATAGTGTGAACGACATCGCCAACAACTAAACACAGAGATGCACATGGGTTTTCCCCGTTTATTGAGGATCAAACTTGATGTGTGGTGGAACCTCTCATCAAGAAATATCTTGATACTCAATTTAAAAAAATCTAAGGACCATATTTATCTTGATACTCATACTAAAATGGCCGTATGCATCCCTGGTTGGTGCAGAGGCCGGGAAGTGAAAATTTGTCCCATTTTTAAGAGACCACTTAGATCGGATCATCGGAGGACAGCGCCGTACGTCCCTCCCATCCCTCCCCCGTGCGGCGG
>NW_021217590.1:0-1171 GCF_002162155.2 Triticum dicoccoides
TTGACGGTATGCTAGCCCCCGGAGGCCGCCGGCCACAGTCGTAGACGTGCGAAGAGCAATCCGCGTAGAGGGAAGTGTTCAGATACTTGTCCATCACAAAAAAATTATGAAAAATTACCATCAGTCCTATAGCACATGTGCCCACGTTGTGTAAAAAACTCATGATTTTATCGCGCTCCAAGTATTTAATAATATTCACGCTGCATCGTTACCGCAGGACGTGTACTACCGTTTCATTGACGTCCGTGAGGGGGGGCCACAACCCGGAGACGCGTGCCGCCTCTTCGGACAGGCCACAACACCACCCCACATGTATGAGGGCCCGGTACGATGCTCCGGTGGCATTGCTACCCCCCCCAGGGCCCCCATCCCGGCTAACCCTGTAGCATTTGACCACGGGATCTAGCCCTTGGACTTTGCACGGACGGGCTTTGACCAGTGGACCTCTCCACCCGGTTGTGTTAGGTCGGCCCAGAGGAACACTTTGGAGCAACATCCGGGCCAAACCCACAGCTACATCCACTCCGTGTAGACCCGACGCGTCCGTTTCCCCCCTCCAGGTGCCGGCGGCGGCGGCATCCGTGAGGGGGGGGGGCACACCCCGGAGACGCGTGCTGGGCGTTTGCAACCGCCTCAACACTTGTAGATTTGTGAGAGGCCGCCTACGCAAGAATTGACGGTATGCTAGCCCCCGGAGGCCGCCGGCCACAGTCGTAGACGTGCGAAGAGCAATCCGCGTAGAGGGAAGTGTTCAGATACTTGTCCATCACAAAAAAATTATGAAAAATTACCATCAGTCCTATAGCACATGTGCCCACGTTGTGTAAAAAACTCATGATTTTATCGCGCTCCAAGTATTTAATAATATTCACGCTGCATCGTTACCGCAGGACGTGTACTACCGTTTCATTGACGTCCGTGAGGGGGGGCCACAACCCGGAGACGCGTGCCGCCTCTTCGGACAGGCCACAACACCACCCCACATGTATGAGGGCCCGGTACGATGCTCCGGTGGCATTGCTACCCCCCCCAGGGCCCCCATCCCGGCTAACCCTGTAGCATTTGACCACGGGATCTAGCCCTTGGACTTTGCACGGACGGGCTTTGACCAGTGGACCTCTCCACCCGGTTGTGTTAGGTCGGCCCAGAGGAACACTTTGGAGCAACATCC
>NW_021217591.1:0-794 GCF_002162155.2 Triticum dicoccoides
CAGACAAACAACAAGCATACAATAAGTACTCATCTAATGCACAGGGAAATCTCGAATAAAAGATCTAACCAGAGAGTTCAACTTAAGAACCCTGGTTGCAAAAGAATCGAATCAAATAAAGCATCGAAAGTCAAACGACGAAAGAAAACAACTCGGTTCTAGCAAGTTGAAACTAGGTCAAAATTTTACAGTAACAAAACTTAGTTTAAGTTGGTTAGTCGGAACGGCGGTTTCGAGGCGAAACTCCAGGCATTTGAATCACCTGATTCCGATAAACGAGCAAGAAGATAGACTAGAAAGAAGATCGGATCTGAAATCACGATCGGAAGAATCGCGGAATAAATCCGACGAGAAAAGAGAACGACGAACGATTAAACGAACGGACGTTCATTAACCTAGAAGAATCCGGTGATCACGTTCGTTAGGACGAACGGTCCGGCGAACGGTAAAAAGGCAACTAAATCGGAGAAGAAAACGAATCCGATCTAGGGTTTCGGAGAAGAAATCCGAACGAAAAACTGATCTAGAAAACCGGAACGGTTTAGAGAAGAAAAGAATCAGAACGATTAGAAGAAAACGATCCGAGAAAAGAAAAGGTGACGCGGTGCGGGGCTAGTACCTCGAAGAGCGAGGGGCTCCGGCGGCGGCGTAAGGCGGCGGCGGCGTTGGGTGTGGGGTGGCGCGGTGGTGAGGCGGCGGCGGCGTTGGGTGGCGCGGTGGTGAGGCGGCGGCGGCATTGGGTGGCGCGGTGGTGAGGCGGAGGAGAGGAGAGGTGTTGGTTTGATGGTTTAGAG
>NW_021217592.1:0-2730 GCF_002162155.2 Triticum dicoccoides
ACGGACTTGTTTGGGCAAGCGTTGAAACCATAATAAAGAAATAAGTCTTCGCTGCAGCATATTCTGTGACGTGTTCGTTACTGTAAGTTTAAAAGTGTGTCCACCTATTGAGCTACTTGTTTGATGCACAAACTCTCATCACACAACATCATTCTGTCCATTTATTTACAAGAGCTAGCTTTGAAAATCAAGCTGTATTTTCACTTGCTCCTCGCAACAGAAACAATCATACATCAGGCACCAATTTATACTGTGTGTTTTGTACTAGTGAGTTTATCAGCACCTCATTCTCGTGCCACCAGAGCATACTGCTGCGGATTCATCCATTCACAAGGGCCTATACAAATGCTGGTATCAACTCCTGACTACTCCTTAATGAAGTATACACGAGTCACTAATTGACACCAGAAATGGTGAACAGCAAAGACTGAATCTACAATACGGCATGTGTAACAAGAAGATACAAAATGCCAGATATCGCTACTGAAGTAGTACATGTGCTACACACACACCACTACAGTTCAGGAACTGCATTAAGTAGTTGCTGGTATACTTCTAGGGAATTACGGATTTTGCGATAAAATGTGTATGGTATGGAAGAGTGGTCTTCCTATGAACTGTAGCTCCAGCCACCAGCCTTGAGCTCACATTCATAATCCTCCAAGATAGTGGTTTCCTGTATAAATTCTTTGGTCCATATTCCTTCGTTCCATCTTTACGTAGTCTCTGAAGAACTGAACTGAACTTACCCTATCCATCTTGGCATACTCTCTGTCTCTGAAGATCGTGCGTGAGTACTAGGTAACATGGTTCTCGACCCTCTGCTACAGAGGAAATGCGGTTCGTCGCTCTTCTTTGATGGCGCCTTTGTCATTAACATAGATATCACCCACCATGAACTTCCTCATGTCCTTGCTCTTCACACATATCATTTCTGTTCCAAGTAGAAACTGATGGATTCGGGATGGAGGTTATTGAGCAATAGCACGAAATATTTTACTTGCAACTGTGTATGTTGATAATCATTTACAGCATATATAGGTGATTCATACGGAGTGCTATTCTAGCTTCAGGTACATTTGTTTTACATCTTAACACTCCAGTTTTCTTCCCCTTTTCAAGCTAGGTTGGTGAGACAGAGTACGATGTATACTACAGAATCTTGCTTTTGCAAAGATGAATGGCATTGTAACAGAACTTCCGTTTCTAGTAGAAATTTGTTGGGTGTTCTTTGCGTGTGGTCGCAATGATGAGAGTAGGTAAAGAAGCTAGCAATGGTAATTGGCAGTGTAGCTTGTTGCTTGACAAAGAGAGGGGTGGCATGTGAATAAGTGAAGGAACGGCAGATACTGAATTTGGTGGTCATGCATCTCTGTTACTGATGCCATGCTATTTCAAAACTTAATTAATTTATTCTACTAGTACATATTTCTGATAATTTGTCTGAAGCATGCATTCTTGTGCAAAAATCGACATGCTTGGCTCTTGTTTCTTGTACGTACATGCTGAGAAGGACAGCTAACAGGACTCTGAATCTTTTGCTTGCTTTCAGCTTCAGCGCTAATATCAAAGAATTAAGCTGCCCACCTGCGATTAACGACAATAATCTTACTGCTAGTGCCAGCGCCGGTGGAGTACGTGAAGATAATGATGCATATGAAGCCTGAGATTAAGAAGTGTCTCTTAAAGCTTGTTGCTATTTTCCATGGTGCTTAACTGAGTTCTGCTATGCAGTTTCGATTCACAGTACTTGCTCTTTTTTCGAAAAGGGGGGACTCCCTGGTCTCTGCATCAGAACGCTGCATACGGCCACCTTTATAGATAAATAAAGAGGTTCAACAAGGTCCAAAATTCTGAAATAAAAGTAATGGCAACCTCACACAAAGCCACAACGCCAAAGCAAAAGTGAAGAGGCCACAACCGGCTAGCGTAACAAAGATAGGTAAACTAATCGCCTATCCTATTACATGACCTCCATCCAAACTGGTTGAAGATATCACGTGCTACCATCTCCCATCGGATAGATCCAGTAACCAAACGCTCCCTGGCCTCCATCGGAGTGAGTAACGACTACATACGGATCAGCGCAGTAGCTCGAAAGATAACCAGTAGTGACCTCAACGTCACGAAGCTTGGCCGCCCTCATGGCGCGCCGCTGCTGAATGTCGTCAACCTCCAGATGATCCTGGAGACGGCAGCTCAACCGTCATCCCTCAGAGATCGGATCCGGAATCCCTCCAAACGCAATAACCTCCTCCCGAGAGATCCTGCTCGGGGTGGGACCTCCTGCCTCACCCCAAACGTGCAGCTGGTCAGCCTCCATGGACGCACCAGCGGGAACGCTAGGAAGCGGTGAGGCACTCGCCAGCGCCGCAGACGTCGGTCGCGCCCCACGGCACGGAGACGGCAGCGCACCGGGGGAGGGGAGTTCATGGGCCACCTACCCGAACTCCCCACCCAGCACAGGAGGGGCGGCCACCCTAGGCACCCCAGGTGAAGAGGGCTCCGAGGCCACCTGCCTCGAGCCCCCTCCAGACGGCGGAGCCGCCACCTGCAGCTCCGGCAACGCGATGGGAGAAGAGGATTCCGATGCCACCTGCCCCGAACCCCCTCCCAAAGGTAAGACCTCCACCACCGAGACCTCGTCCACCGCGAGAGGAGAAGAGGACATGGGGGCCACCTGCCCCGAGTCCCCTTCAGAAGGCGGAACCGCCCCCTGCAGCTCCTGCA
>NW_021217593.1:0-1124 GCF_002162155.2 Triticum dicoccoides
CTAGTGAAGGAGGATGAGGCAGATTTACATCCCTGGCTTCACTGCCTTCGGCCTGCTCTTGAGAAGCAGGGTTAGCGCGCGTGTTGACCATCCTAGGTAAACAAGACAATGATTTAGTCAGGATGATAAAATTCCGACATAGGATAGAATGTAAGGAATAACTCGAAATGCAAGATGATCATCCGTATGACATGGTAGATACAGAAACTGCTTCTTTATTCCATCGTCATACACACCATACAGGGTTTAGTACAAGACCAAACAAAGTACTATTACGGTGAAAAGAGGATTACATCTCATCGGAGACATTCCAAGCTCCTATACATTATTTTTCTACACCTCCGGAAGGAGTACAAACTAGGTCATATCCCACGAGTTACGCGGGACGATAGACGACACAGCTAGTGCGAACTAGTGATACTACCACTAACTCAGACCGATCCGTAGTAGTCCTCGTAGAAGTCACCTCCATAGCCTGGAAGCTCAACATGATCATCCGGAAACAGATGGTCTCGCGGAGCTTGTGGACCATAGGGGCTAGGATGAGGCCTTGGACCAACAGACGGTGGCCTGCGGGGACCGCGAGGTGGGGTGATGCCTCCTACATCACGCCAAACCATCACGTCTGGCAGAGCAGATCTCACAGGATAGAGATCGCGCATATCTGAACATCCAGCTTGCACCGCCGGTGCGAACCGAGTCAAAGTGGCCCAGTGGTCAGCACGGGTATTGAAGAGCTCTAACCTTAAGGCCCGATTTTCACGGTCCTTATCCTCGAGCATCTCAGCAGTGGTGCGAGTCCGTGAATCCTCCTGAGTGGGGTCAGCATAGATAGCCTGGAGATACCCTTGTGCTCCCGGAAGTGATCCTGGCATATACCGGAAATCAGAGTCCCGAAATAGACCAGACCTGACTCGCATAATGGTCATCATAGAGTAGGCGGCGTCCTGCACAGCCATCTCAATGGTAACCCCGAGTCCATAAGAGCAGTGAAGAGGCTCGGTGGATCCAGGATAAGATGGAAATATCCTGACAGTGCAGAGATACTGGCTTTGATTAAAGTCTCGGAATTGCTCTTCGACCGTGTACTCAGGATACCAGCGGTATCCAGCCTCAGTCATTAC
>NW_021217594.1:0-1937 GCF_002162155.2 Triticum dicoccoides
CACAAGTCCCTCGTACCTACACAAAACGATAGCTCCTCGCAACCAACGCGATTAGAGGCTGTCAATCCCTTCACGGTCACTTACGAGAGTGAGATCTGATAGAGATGATAAATAATATTTTTGGTATTTTTGGTATATAGGTGCAAAGTGAAAAGTAAAAGGCAAAGTAAAAACAAAGCAAGTATTATAGTAATGGAGATTTATATGATGAGAATAGACCCGGGGGCCATAGGTTTCACTAGTGGCTTCTCTCAAGAGCATAGATATTCTACGGTGGGTGAACAAATTACTGTTGAGCAATTGACAGAATTGAGCATAGTTATGAGTATATCTAGGTATGATCATGTATATAGGCATCATGTCCAAGACAAGTAGATCGAAACGATTCTGCATCTACTACTATTACTCCACTCATCGACCGCTATCCAGCATGCATCTAGAGTATTAAGTTAAAGACAGAGTAATGCCTTAAGCAAGATGACATGATGTAGAGGGATAAATTCATGCAATATGATAAAAACCCCATCTTGTTATCCTCGATGGAAACAATACAATACGTGCCTTGCTGCCCCTTCTGTCACTGGGAAAGGACACCGCAAGATTGAACCCAAAGCTAAGCACTTCTCCCATTGCAAGAACTACCAATCTAGTTGGCCAAACCAAACGGATAATTCGAAGAGACTTGCAAAGATAACTCAATCATACATAAAAGGATCCAGAGAAGATTCAAATATTATTCATAGATAAGCTGGATCATAAACCCACAATTCATCGGTCTCAACAAACACACCGCACAAAGAAGATTACATCAAATAGATCTCCACGAGAGAGGGGGAGAACATTGTATTGAGATCCAAAAAGAGAGAAGAAGCCATCTAGCTACTAGCTATGGACCCGAAGGTCTGAAGTAAACTACTCACACTTCATCGGAGGGGCTATGGTGTTGATGTAGAAGCCCTCCATGGTGGATGCCCCCTCGGAGCTCCGGAACAGGCCCCAAGATGGGATCTCGTGGATACAGAAAGTTGCGGCTGTGGAATTAGGTTTTTGGCTCCTTTTCTGATCGTTTGGGGGTACGTAGGTATATATAGGAGGAAGGAGTATGTCGGTGGAGCAACAGGGGGCCCACGAGGCCGGGGTGTGCGCCCTGGGGAGGGGGCGCCCCCACCCTCGTGACCGCCTGTGTTACTTCTTGGAGTAGGGTCCAAGTCTCCTGGATCACGTTCGGCTAGAAAATCACGTTTCCGAAGGTTTCATTCCGTTTGGCCTCCGTTTGATATTTTGTTTCTTCGAAACACTGAAATAGGCAAAAACAGCAATTCTGGGCTGGGCCTCCGGTTAATAGGTTAGTCGCAAAAATAACATAAAAGTGAAAAATAAAGCCCAATATAGTCCAAAACAGTAGATAAAGTAGCATGGAGCAATCAAAAATTATAGATACGTTGGAGACGTATCAACCTTCACCTCTGTCCTGATGTCTACTACGCAACCTTCTCTTGTAGACGTTGTTGGGCCTCCAAGTGCAGAGGTTTGTAGGACAGTAGAAATTTTCCCTCAAGTGGGTGACCTAAGGTTTATCAATCCGTGGGAGGCGTAGGATGAAGATGGTCTCTCTCAAGCAACCTTGCAACCAAATAACAAAGAGTCTCTTGTGTACCCAACACACCCAATACAATGGTAAGTTGTATAGGTGCACTAGTTCGGCGAAGATATGGTGATACAAGTGCAATATGGATAGTAGATATAGGTTTTTGTAATCTGAAATAATAAAAACAGCAAGGTAAATAACAATGAAAGTGAGCACGAACGGTATTGCAATGTGTGTAAACAAGGCCTAGGGTTCATACTTTCACTAGTGGAAGTTCTCTCAACAATGATAACATAATTAGATCATATAACTAGCCCTCAAGGTGCAATAAAGAGTCAATCCAAAGCCA
>NW_021217595.1:0-1303 GCF_002162155.2 Triticum dicoccoides
GATAACCCTTAGCGACAAGTCGAGCTTTATAGATGGTAACATTACCATCCGCGTCCGTCTTCTTCTTAAAGATCCATTTGTTTTCTATCGCTCGCCGATCATCGGGCAAGTCTGTCAAAGTCCATACTTTGTTTTCATACATGGATTCTATCTTGGATTTCATGGCTTCAAGCCATTTGTTGGAATCCGGGCCCGCCATTGCTTCTTCATAGTTCGAAGGTTCATTGTTGTCTAACAACATGATTTCCAGGACAGGGTTGCCGTACCACTCTGGTGCGGAACGTGTCCTTGTGGACCTACGAAGTTCAGCAGTAACTTGATCCGAAGTACCTTGATCATTATCATGGTTTTCCTCTTCAGTTGGTGTGGGCATCACAGGAACGGTTTCCTGTGCTGCGTCACTATCCCGCTCAAGAGGTAGTACTTCATCGAGTTCTACTTTCCTCCCACTTACTTCTTTCGAGAGAAACTCTTTTTCCAGAAAGCATCCGTTCTTGGCAACAAAGACCTTGCCTTCGGATCTTAAGTAGAAGGTGTACCCTACAGTTTCCTTAGGGTATCCTATGAATACGCATTTTTCCGACTTGGGTTCGAGCTTTTCAGGTTGAAGTTTCTTGACATAAGCTTCGCATCCCCAAACTTTTAGAAACGACAACTTAGGTTTCTTTCCAAACCATAATTCATACGGTGTCGTCTCAACGGATTTAGACGGTGCCCTATTTAAAGTGAATGTAGCTGTCTCTAGAGCGTATCCCCAAAATGATAGCGGTAAATCGGTAAGAGACATCATAGACCGCACCATATCCAATAGAGTGCGATTGCGACGTTCGGACACACCGTTTCGCTGAGGTGTTCCAGGCGGCGTGAGCTGTGAAACGATTCCACATTTCTTTAAGTGTGTACCAAATTCGTGACTTAAGTATTCTCCTCCACGATCTGATCGTAAGAATTTTATCTTTTGGTCACGTTGATTCTCCACCTCATTCTGAAATTCCTTGAACTTTTCAAAGGTCTCAGACTTGTGTTTCATTAAGTAGACATACCCATATCTACTCAAGTCATCTGTGAGAGTGAGAACATAACGATATCCTCCGCGAGCCTCAACGCTCATTGGACCGCACACATCGGTATGTATGATTTCCAACAAGTTGGTTGCTCGCTCCATTGTTCCGGAGAACGGAGTCTTGGTCATTTTGCCCAAGAGGCATGGTTTGCACGTGTCAAACGATTCATAATCAAGAGACTCTAAAAGTCCATCGGCATGGAGCTTCTTCATGCGCTTGACACCAATGTGACCAAGGCG
>NW_021217596.1:0-1007 GCF_002162155.2 Triticum dicoccoides
TATGAACAAAAATAGTATTCTTATTCTTTAGTGGTTGGATTATCATGCAACAATGCCTTCAAGATCCAAGGCAATATCACAAACATCATAGGCAATTTGACCAAACTCACAACCTTGTATCTTTGCAGCAACCAACTTTCTAGACACACCCCTCAAGAACTAGGTTACCCTGAGAACGTGGACTTGGACCTTAGCAACAACACACTAACAGGTTCTATCCCAAAACACCTAGGCAATATCACAAACATCTCTCAATTGTTCCTTGACAATAACCAACTTTTTGGCGACATTCCTCGAGAATTAGGTTATTTGGTCAACTTAGAGATCTTGTTCCTTGACAATAACCAACTTTTTGACCAAACTTTGTTTCTATTTAGAGAGAAACATGGCCCACAACAATGAGGCCGGGGGTTCGGGCGGCAAGGCATTCTGGGAGCTGTCCCAGGAGATGGAGGAACAACCTCACTTCTATGAGGACGCCGCCTTCCCCACCGATCCTTATACCACGGATGGTGCCGCCGAGGATGACCACACTGATGCCACCACTGATGGTGCCGCCGAGGATGCCACCACTGATGATGGCGGCGCACGCACAGATGGCAGCCAACCAAAGAGGCAACGGAAGGACCGGCGCCCGATCGTGCTCCGCACCCTCAAGGAGGAAGTTACTGAAGTGGACTCCAACGGGAATCCAACGGCGCCCGAACGAATAGTCAAGGGGTACTCGCTTCAGCTCGGGTGCATTGTCCGGAGCACCGTCTCGATCAACACCGAGAACCTGAGGCATCCTGACCGAGGGAATTTGCGCCACCTCCTCTTCACGAAGCTGCACGAACGATACAAGTTCCCCGCTGAATTTGAGAACACAAGCCTCAAAGGGAATAAAGTGAACAATGCTGCCCTCACGAAGATGAGCAAGGCCCTGTCTACTTGGAAAAGCAATGTGAAGAGAATGATCGAGAAAGGTGAGAGTTATCAGAAGATCAAGGAGAAAAATCCTTCGATCA
>NW_021217597.1:0-1716 GCF_002162155.2 Triticum dicoccoides
TCTTGGTTGCTCTTCTCGAAGTGGTCGATCCATTATATTGATGTCTTCATTTCTCTGCTTCAGGTCATTATGGTGAAGTCGTCCTTTTCTTCAGGCACTCCAACATACTTACGAATAGGTAAGGGGCAGCTCAGTTACGACAGAATGTTTATGAGGGAAACCATCTGGGGTTAACCTATGAATAAGCATAAGATTATCTCTCGAGTTGAACATATAAAATACATCGAGAGTAAGGTATGAAGGTACCATAAGAGGTTCCAAGAGGATAGATTGTTGCTCGAAGTCTGAACCAGAGTGAGATAGGGGTTCAGAGCGGCGAGAGTAAGTATAGCGTCTGATACCACAATAGATCACTAGGCAGGTGGCCTGTGAATTACTTATGACGCCTCGCATGAGGAATAACTTTGGAAACAGGGGGGTACCGGAGAGTCAGGTTTCGATCCCGTGGAACTGTGGGTTATGGGCCCACCATGTGGTTAAAAGTAGGAAGGTCAGTGACATCTTGCACGATCGTGCAAGCAAGGCATGTCAGAGGATAGTCTGTCAGTTATGTCGGCAACAACATCGATACCAAGGGCGAGGGACGAAGAGAACCATTTTCCTGCTCGTTGAACGAGGCGGGCCAATAGGCAAGGTTCCCGTCCATCGGTGGCTACCGAAATGTCATCAACAACAGTAACAGGGTCTTGCTGACAGAATTGTACACCGAGGTATACACATAAGCAGGAGAATATTACTGCTTAGATCATATAGATCACAAGAAAGGTCAAACCAAATAATGGAAAGGAAAATGTGTTTAACACATATCAGGGGTATATCCTCCCCAAGGACAAGCAGAGCATGATATCCTTGGCAGGATATAATAAAGCTCTTTAGGAAAGGGGAAAGAAATTTCATGACATTACCCATACAACGGTGTTTGGTTAATTTCAACAACATTTAGCATGGTGCTTCAAATGTTCCTGTTGAAAATCGGAGTACCATTGACATGCTTCGAGATAGCATTGACAGGGTCTTCAGGTGAAGATCCGACTTTAGAAACATGAAGGATCCATCAGGAATAACTTGTAGAATAAGTCTTACAATTTCCTCATGGAAGAATGGCTAAACTTGCTAAAAAAGGATACTACAACAATAGGTCCTCCACCCAGGGGGGGGGGGGTGCTAGGCATGACATCATGTTACCGGGTCATCAAAGGACCAACATCATAACTCTTGGAAAGTTGTCCCAACCATCATATCTGACCGAGATTCAGATCCGGTTGGTGTTAGGATACCTCAGACTTAGGATACCTGAGAAGAAAAGGTGCAACGCAAATTGACGAGATGACATGGTAAGATTCTCGGGAAACGAACCATGGGAGCAATTTCCAAAACATGAGTTCATTATTAAATTAAGGATAGGATGAGGAGGTGGCTGATGGAATCAGCGATAATTCATCGAGATTAACAAAAGATGGATTTCCACAATTAAGTGAACAAGGAGATAACATTTGTCAGATCAAATGATATAAGGAAGTATGCTCACGGAAAACATACACAATTAAACATTGGTTGAAAGGTGCGCCCAAAATATGGGTTGGGTTGCATGACCAATGTCAGAATGGTGATTCAATAATCAATAGTCTAAGAACGAACGGCCGACCATTAACTTCAAAGCAATAGGGTTGCTAGAAGTGCAGAATCCAAACAACACCGTTCACTTGTTGGTACCCC
>NW_021217598.1:0-1866 GCF_002162155.2 Triticum dicoccoides
TGGATTCCTTTGCCAAGGCAATTGCACCAGTATTGTCACAAAAGATTTTCATTGGACCCGATGCATTAGGTATGACACCTAGATCGGATATGAACTCCTTCATCCAGACTCCTTCGTTTGCTGCTTCCGAAGCAGCTATGTACTCCGCTTCACATGTAGATCCCGCTACGACGCTTTGTTTAGAACTGCACCAACTGACAGCTCCACCGTTTAAAGTAAACACGTATCCGGTTTGCGATTTAGAATCGTCCGGATCAGTGTCAAAGCTTGCATCAACGTAACCTTTTACGGTGAGCTCTTTGTCACCTCCATATACGAGAAACATATCCTTAGTCCTTTTCAGGTATTTCAGGATGTTCTTGACCGCTGTCCAGTGATCCACTCCTGGATTACTTTGGTACCTCCCTGCTAAACTTATAGCAAGGCATACATCAGGTCTGGTACACAGCATTGCATACATGATAGAGCCTATGGCTGATGCATAGGGAACATCTTTCATATTCTCTCTATCTTCTGCAGTGGTCGGGCATTGAGTCTTACTCAACTTCACACCTTGTAATACAGGCAAGAATCCTTTCTTTGCTTGATCCATTTTGAATTTCTTCAAAATCTTGTCAAGGTATGTGCTTTGTGAAAGTCCAATTAAGCGTCTTGATCTATCTCTATAGATCTTAATGCCTAATATGTATGCAGCTTCACCGAGGTCTTTCATTGAAAAACTTTTATTCAAGTATCCCTTTAAGCTATCCAGAAATTCTATATCATTTCCAATCAGCAATATGTCATCCACATATAATATCAGAAATGCTACAGAGCTCCCACTCACTTTCTTGTAAATACAGGCTTCTCCGAAAGTCTGTATAAAACCAAATGCTTTGATCACACTATCAAAACGTTTATTCCAACTCCGAGAGGCTTGCACCAGTCCATAAATGGATCGCTGGAGCTTGCACACTTTGTTAGCTCCCTTTGGATCGACAAAACCTTCCGGTTGCATCATATACAACTCTTCTTCCAGAAATCCATTCAGGAATGCAGTTTTGACATCCATCTGCCAAATTTCATAATCATAAAATGCGGCAATTGCTAACATGATTCGGACGGACTTAAGCATCGCTACAGGTGAGAAGGTCTCATCGTAGTCAATCCCTTGAACTTGCCGAAAACCTTTTGCGACAAGTCGAGCTTTGTAGACAGTAACATTACCATCAGCGTCAGTCTTCTTCTTAAAGATCCATTTATTCTCAATTGCTTGCCGATCATCGGGCAAGTCAACCAAAGTCCATACTTTGTTCTCATACATGGATCCCATCTCAGATTTCATGGCTTCAAGCCACTTTGCGGAATCTGGGCTCACCATCGCTTCTTCATAGTTCGTAGGTTCATCATGATCTAGTATCATGACTTCCAGAATAGGATTACTGTACCACTCTGGTGTGGATCTTACTCTCGTTGATCTACGAGGTTCAGCAGTATCTTGATCTGAAGTTTCATGATCATTATCATTGGCTTCTTCACTAACTGGTGTAGGTGTCACTGAAACAGTTTTCTGTGATGAACTACTCTCCAGTAAGGGAGCAGGTACAGTTACCTCGTCAAGTTCTACTTTCCTCCCACTCACTTCTTTCGAGAGAAACTCCTTCTCTAGAAAGGATCCATTCTTAGCAACGAATGTCTTGCCTTCGGATCTGTGATAGAAGGTGTACCCAATAGTCTCCTTTGGGTATCCTATGAAGACACATTTCTCCGATTTGGGTTCGAGCTTATCAGGTTGAAGCTTTTTCACATAAGCATCGCAGCCCCAAACTTTAAGAAACGACAACTTTGGTTTCTTGCCAAACCACAGTTCATAAGGCGTCGTCTCAA
>NW_021217599.1:0-1067 GCF_002162155.2 Triticum dicoccoides
AATTCCCACACTCAACATGATATCTGGTCTAGATGCACAAAGGTAAAGCAAGGATCCAATCATGGAGCGATATACCTTTTGATCCAACGCTTTACCATTGGGATCAATGTCAAGTTGGCATTTGACAGGCATTGGAGTGGAGGCTGGCTTGACATCACTTAGCTTGAATCTCTTGAGCATGTCTTGAGTGTATTTGGCTTGGTTGATGAAGGTTCCTTCTCTTCTTTGCTTGATTTTGAACCCGAGAAAGAACTTCAACTCTCCCATCATGGACATCTTGAACTTTGAGGTCATGAGAGCGGCAAATTCCTCATTGAAAGCTTTGTTAGGGGAACCAAAGATAATATCATCAACATATAGTTGGCACACAAACAACTCCCCTTTGACCTTCTTAGTAAAAAGAATGGGGTCGATTTTCCCAATTTTGAGCCCACTATCTTGCAACAACTCAGTAAGATGCTCATACCGCACACGTGGGGCTTGTTTAAGTCCATAGAGTGCCTTGTTGAGCTAGTACACATGATCGGGGAAATACAGATCCTCGAACCCCGGGGGTTGTTTGACATACACCAACTCATTAATGGGACCATTAACACAAGCACTTTTCACATCCACTTGTTGCAACTTGCAATTATGATGAGAAGCATAAGCAATCAACAAACGAATAGATTCAAGGCGAGCAACAGGAGTAAAGGTTTCACCGTAGTCTATACCCTCGACTTGGGAGTAGCCTTGTGCCACCAAACGAGCCTTGTTGCGAACAATGATTCCATGAGCATCTTGCTTGTTCTTGAATATCCACTTGGTTCCAATGACATTATGATTCCCGGTTGGTCTTGGCACTAATTTCCACACTTGGTTGTGCTCAAAGTTGTTGAGTTCTTCATGCATGGCATTGAGCCAATCTGGATCCTCGGGCGCCTCATAGACCTTTTGGGGTTCGACACAAGAAACAAACGCGTGATGTTCACAATAGTTTGATAATTGTCTATGAATGGTTACCCCTTTCTTAGGCTTCCAACCACATTCTCCATGAGATGACCTTTGGTTGTGAGCTTGGAAGCGAT
>NW_021217600.1:0-536 GCF_002162155.2 Triticum dicoccoides
TTGATTATTACTCACCGTTTTCGGGTAACGAAGCAATTTCCATAATTGTTGAACCCCAAGGTCCGCTTACGTGTCGGTCATCCACACTGGCAGTTTTGGCCAATTGTGGCCCATTTCATGGACTATTACTCATTGTTTTGGGGTCCTGGAGTGGTTTCCATGGTTAACAAACCCTGTGGTGCGTTTATGTGTCGGTCATCAACACTCGCAGTTTTGGCCGATTCTGAACCGTATCTTGGATTATTACTCACTGTTTTGGGGTCCCGAAGAGATTTCCGTAGTTGTTGAAGCCCAAGGTGCGCTCACGTGTCGGTCATCAAGACTGGCAGTTTTGGCCGATTCTGGCCCGTTTCATGGACTACCACTCACTATTTCGGGGTCCCGGAGTGGTTTCCATGGTTAACGAACCCTGTGGTGCGTTTACGTGTCGGTCATCAACACTGGCAGTTTTGGCCAATTGTGGCCCATTTCTTGGATTACTCACTATTTTGGGGTCCCGGAGCGATTTCCATAGTTGTTGAACCCCAAGGTGCGCT
>NW_021217601.1:0-1606 GCF_002162155.2 Triticum dicoccoides
GGTATTGATTTCATAAGACTCAACATCATTAAGAGGAGCAATCGGAGTACAAAAAAAATCATTATTATTAGTATTCGAGAAGTCACACAACTTGGTATTATCTTGTGCCATGGCAACAAGTAATCAAACACACAAGCAAACAGAAAAACGGCAAGCGAAAAGAGAGGAGGAGATTGGGAAAGAGAGGGCGAATAAAACGGCAAGGGTGAAGTGGGGGAGAGGAAAACGAGAGGCAAATGGCAACTAATGTAAATGCGAGGGAGATGGGTTTGTGATGGGTACTTGGTATGTCATGACTTGAGCGAAGACCTCCCCGGCAACGGCGCCAGAAATCCTTCTTGCTACGTCTTGAGCTTGCGTTGATTTTCCTCGAAGAGGAGAGGGTGATGCAGCAAAGTGTAGCGTAAGTATTTCCCTCAGTTTTGAGAACCAACGTATCAATCCAGTAGGAGGCTCCTCAAAATTCCCACGCACCTACACAAACAAATTGAGAACTTGCAACCAACGCAAGAAAGGGGTTGTCAATCCCTTCACGGCCACTTGCGAAAGTGAGATCTAATAAAGATAGTATGATAAGATAAATATATTTTTGGTATTTTTGATAGAGATGCAAAAAGTAAAGATGCAAATAAAGTAGATGGAAAGCAAATATGATAAGAGATAGACCCGGGGGCCATAGGTTTCACTAGAGGCTTCTCTCAAGATAGCATAAGTATTACGGTGGGTGAACAAATTACTGCCGAGCAATTGATAGAAAAGCGCATAGTTATGAGATTATCTAGGCATGATCATGTATATAGGCATCACGTCCATAACAATTAGACCGACTCCTGCCTGCATCTACTACTATTACTCCACACATCAACCGCTATTCGGCATGCATCTAGAGTATTAAGTTCATAAGAACAGAGCAACGCATTAAGCAAGATGACATGATGTAGAGGGATAAACACATGCAATATGATATAAACCCCATCATGTTATCCTCGATGGAAATAATACAATACGTTTCTCGCAACCCTTTCTGTCACTGGGTAAGAACACCGCAAGATTGAACCCAAAGCTAAGCACTTCTCCCATGGCAAGAAAGATCAATCTAGTAGGCCAAACCAAACTGATAATTCGAAGAGACTTGCAAAGATAACTCAATCATACATAAAAGAATCCAGAGAAGATTCAAATATTATTCATAGATAAACTTGATCATAAACCCACAATTCATCGGATCTCGACAAACACACCGCAAAAAGAGTTTACATCGAATAGATCTCCACAAGAGAGGGGGAGAACGTTGTATTGAGATCCAAAAAGAGAGAAGAAGCCATCTAGCTAATAACTATGGACCCGTAGGTCTGTGGTAAACTACTCACAACTCATCGGAGGGGCAAGGATGTTGATGTAGAGGCCCTCTATGGTTGCTTCCCCCTCCGGCAGTGTGCCGGCAAGGGCTCCAAGATGGGATCTCGCGGATACAGAAGGTTACGGCGGTGGAAATTGTGTTTCGTGGTGCTCCTGGATGTTTTCGGGGTACGTAGGTATATATAGGAGGAAGAGGTACGTCGGTGGACACCCGAGGGGCCCACGAGACAGGGGGCGCGCCCTACAG
>NW_021217602.1:0-701 GCF_002162155.2 Triticum dicoccoides
CGAAGCGATTTCCATAATTGTTTAACCCCAAGGTCCGCTTACGTGTCGGTCATCAACACTGGCTGTTTTGGCCGATTCTAGCCCGTTTGATGGACTATTAGTCACTGTTTTGGGGTCCCGGAGTGGTTTCCATGGTTAACGAACCCTATGGTACGTTTACGTGTCGGTCATCAACACTCATAATTTTGGCCGATTCTGACCCATTTCTTGGATTATTACTCACCGTTTTGGGGTCCCGAAGCGATTTCCATAATTGTTGAACCCCAAGGTGCGCTTACGTGTCGGTCATCCACACTGGCAGTTTTGGCCTATTCTGGCCCATTTCATGGACTCACTATTTTGGGGTCCTAGAGTGATTTCCACGATTAACGAACCCTGGGGTGCGTTTACGTTATGGTCATCAACACTGGCAGTTTTGGCCGATTCTGGCCCATTTCGTGGACTATTACTCACTATTTTGGGGTCCCGGAGTGATTTCCACGATTAACGAACCCTGGGGTGCGTTTACGTGTTGGTCATCAACACTGGCAGTTTTGGCCGATTCTGGCCCATTTCGTGGACTATTACTCACTATTTTGGGGTCCCGGAGTGATTTCCACGATTAACGAACCCTGGAGTGCATTTACGTGTCGGTCATCAACACTCGCAGTTTTGGCCGATTCTACCCTGTTTCTTGGATTATTACTCACCGTTTTGGGGTC
>NW_021217603.1:0-899 GCF_002162155.2 Triticum dicoccoides
CCGGCCAACCTCACTGTGGCTGCGGCCCCTCCGGCCGTCGTGGTGGCCTCGGCCTCCCCCGCTGCGCCCCATTCGGGCGCTCAACTGCGCCTCTCCCCGTTCGCCCGCCCCGGTTGGGCTGGGTCCCTGACCAGTGGGGCCGGCCCCACTGTTAAAAAAAAAAAAGGGAAAACTAAATATTAAAAATAATAATTAAAATATTAATTAATTAATTAGAGAATTAATTAACTTAATTAAATCAGATTAGATTTAACCTAATCACTAATTAAAGCTAATTAACCACTATTAATTAAATCTGATTAGGTTAATTAGATAACAGAGAATGACATGCGGGACCCACCTGTCAGGGTTGACTCAGTCAACCCTGTTGACTGCTGACATCAGCATGACATCATGCTGACGTCATAAATACATTTTTTTCGAATTAATTAATTAATTAATTAAATTCCAGAAATTAATAAAATCTTTTAAAAATCATATCTTTTAATCCGTAACTCGGATTAAAATATTTTCAACATGAAAGTTGCTCAGAACAACGAGACGAACCCGGATACGCAGCCCGTTCGTCCACCACACACCTCTAACATACCAAACACGCAACTTTCCCCCTCCGGTTCATCTGTCCGAAAACGCGAAACACCGGGAATACTTTCCCGGATGATTCCCCCCTTAACCAGTACCACCTCATACCACGTTAGGGCACGCCTAGCATCGCTTCTTGACATGTCATGCATCGATATGCATCTGTTTACTTGGTATTCATTGTTTCTTCCCCTCTTCTCTCCGGTAGACTACGAGACCGACGCTGCTGCTGCCCAGTTCGACTACGGAGTTGACGACCCCTCTCTCTTGCCAGAGCAACCAGGCAAGCCCCCCCCTTGATCACCAGATATCGCCTA